>NW_019384776.1:452876-611539 GCF_000671375.1 Centruroides sculpturatus
GACCGTCCTAGTCGGCAAATTTCAAATGTCCGCTAGTGATGTGGCGCTACAATATTTGGCTATGTCTTGGCTACTTTAATATTATTTTTACGTGTTTTAGCTGGCAACACTCATTCGACCATGAAAGGGAGCCAGTATTTAAACGAGGCTTAATTTTCTAATTTTTAACTATACAATAACGACGATTATTATTTAAAAAAATTTTTGTTAGGCTTAACATGGAGGAAAATTCAACGTAAAGTAGGTTAATAGCGATATACTAATATACTAATTACATGGGATATAATAATATACTAGACTAATGGATTTTTTCATACTTTTCGGTTATCCGACCAACCCCAGTCCCCAATTGAGTCGGATAATCGAGGCTCTACTGTATTCTTAATAGGTTATTTATCTGACATAATTAATAAATAAACAAGTTCAATATAATTCTATAAATAAAATATAATTTTGTATTAGATCCAATATATTCCATATGCCCTCTAAATGTCAATTCTTGCTTTGATAAAAACATATAACATCTATTTATTTAGATACTAGCTTACCCGTCACGCATTGCTGCGATCTCAGAAGAAACGAAATTCAAGCAAACTCGTTATGATAAAATTAAATTTACATTTTATTTTTATTGAAACTTATTATATTATTATTATTATTATTATTTATTTTCATTGGGAAAATATTTCAAAGTGTCATTTCAATTCTATTTATTTATTGGAGTGCTTGTGGATACACGATATTTTTTGTTTTTCCGTCTGATGCGTACATGAATAAATCAGAAGATTTTCCGACGCGTGAACAGGCCACATACAGTTGTACTGTACATATGAGAAGCACGGATTCTTTAAATTTAGCCCACATACTCACAGTGATTGTTAGAATTTCGATATTCCTCATTTATATATATATTTTTAAATCCTTTATAATTTTGATTATTTAATTGCTCCTTCCTCTCTTCCTTGGCATGTTGTGAAGTTTCTGATAGTTGGATAATAAACCGTTTTATTGTAATTTGTCTTTTTAAATTATTTTGAGTCAATATTAAAATTTGGAAAAGGGATACCTAGATTGGTAAAATACGCGAATTTCTTCCTACAACTTCGGTTGTTGTTCGGGGTACAGTTAAAGTTTTAACGAAGTTCAAGTGAATACATAATTAGCAAAAAAAAAATTGAAATAAAGTGATTAAACAAAAATTATTACAAATATCGTAAATAACAAATGCATATACAGTATAGAGATATTTTTGGAGGGGGAAAGGTTCTTCACAATTTGAAATCGATCAAACACACAGTGCTCGAGTGCTCATGTAAACGCGCGCCATCTATCGCAGGATAAATGTACTTCGCGGGAATGTATTAAAAAAACTTTCCAAAGTTTCATGGCAATCGTACTATGCTACAAACTTTCGCCGGAATATATTAAACGACTTCCCAAAGTTTCACGGCAATCGGATAAACTGTGTGGTAATGCATGAAGGACAGACAGACACACACATACATTCATTTTTATATACTGTAAGGTCTCTTTTTATGCGGATTATTTTTATGCGATTTTGAAGTTGTGCGATTTGTATTTCATTCAAAAATTTCTTAGACAAACATACATATAGGCTTGTTTAGGAAGCCCGCGTATAGACAGTCTCCAAAAATCGTGGAACGCTCAAAGCTCATTCCATTTGTTCCACTGACATATAACGTTTATGGATGTAAAGGACAGCTAGATCTACCTTAATCGCTTTAGTTCCTAGCAATTTTTGATATAAATGTAATTAAACATAAAAAATACTTAAAACTGAAAAAAAAACAACGAGAGAAATGCGTTAATTTTGAAGAAAAAGCTTCAAAGTTTAACTTCCTTTGTCTCGCCCTTCTGTGAAATTTAACACCGATGAGTCATTGTTTACACATCTGGATGACCTTGAACACAGCTGAAGTTGGATTTCCCGGGGCATTCTCATAGACGTCGCGGGAGGACAAAGGTTTAAAGTACGGTGAACACTAGCTGCCCGTATATTTTTAAACATTTTAAAAAAATTTGGAGACAAAAAACATTCCAAAAATTCAAAAAAATTTTACGGTCTTAAGAACCGTGTTTTATGTAACGCTATGTAACCTGCCCGAGTTAAAAACACCTTTAGTTCCTCGCCCGAGTTATTAACTCTTCACATCCAGATGTCAGTGATTTGTTTTTAGAGTGAGCTTTTGCAATTCAGGGATTCCCCTTGTACATGATACCATCGACAGGTCGCTATTACATCATTCTGAGTTTCGCATTGAAAGGTATAAACTGTAATTGTTTTAAAACTTAATTTTATTTTAGCGGAGTTTTGTTCATTTTTATAATAAGTAGCGAGTTTAAATTTTGCTGATTTCAAGTTGCAGTAATAAGCAGCCTATTTCTTTTAATTTCTGCAAACATTTTTATGCGGTTTTAAGTTAATTTTAACTCGTTGTTTTGGTTTTATGCGATTTTAGAAAATTACGGAACGTGTCCCTACTTTTTCAAGGCAAGTAAAGTCTTTTTTTTATGCGAATTTTTTATATGCGCTTTTCTGCAGAACGTATCCACCGCATAAAACGAGACCTTACAGTATATAGACTAGCCTTACCCGTCGCGCATTGCTGCGATCTCAGAAGAAACGAAATTCAAGCAAACTCGTGATGATAAAATTAAATTTACATTTTATCATTTTTATTGAAACTTATATTATTCATTTTCATCGGGAAAACATTTCAAAGTGTCGTTTCAATTCTATTTATTTATTGGAGTACACGATATTTTTTATTTTTCCGTCTGGTGCGTACACGAATAAATCAGATTTTCCGACGCGTGAGCTGGCCACATACAGTTGTACTGTACATGCATTCTTAATGAGGAAGTAGTAACAGAAGTGTGTGAGATTTTTAGAATTCTTACCGATTCCAACAATAGAAAATCACTTTGGTGATACAGTACTGCTATTTTTCAGGATAATGCCAAATGCCATCGAGCCGAACGAAACACATTATTTTTAAAATCTAAGGGCTTGTAAATGACCAAGATTTAAATCCTATTGAAAATTTACGGGCAAAGCTGAAAATCTGGTTGATGAAAGGATGCCAATAATTAAGATGAATTTAAAGAAGCCATTAAAATTAGCTGGAGTAAAATAACTTCAGAAACCTGCAAAGAATTAATCTTGACAGGGCCAAGATGCATAAAAGATGTAATAAGATTAAGAAGAGGATCAACAGAATATTAACTTCTATTATTTTGCATGTGATCCTTTTATTATTGTTGATGTTCTTTGCCAATACTGCTTTATGTAAAGATTCTTTTTTGGGAAAATGGTTTGGTTTATTCATTTGAAATTTAAGTGATCAACACTTAATCGCCCAACGAACAAAATGTAATTGTTCAAAACAAAAGTATAGATTTCCATTTTCTTGTAAAACGATTTCAAACTAAACGACTTAAACATCAAGTTCAAATATTTTCTGCCAGGGGTTGTACAGTAGCTATTTGTTCTATGACTCTTCGATTATTGTTTTTTAGTGTTAATCTTTCCAAAGTCAATTCGAACATGGCGGCACAGTTCTGTCCGATCTCGTTAAATACCGGGAAAATTTGCCAGAGCAATCGAACTTGCATTTGATATATATAAAGATTATTTCCGATACGCTGCTTTTTCATATAATATATAGTATATTTAATAACATAACCAGATCTTAGTCGGATTTATTCGATACACGGAAATACACCGACGAGTTAATTACAATAATTGACGGGACTATCCCTTGTATTATATTAATTTGCCAAACCAATATAAATTATGACGTATTTCGTTTCGTATAAGACGAACTACGTCATTGGCTACTTCGCTTATTGCTTGCCACCTACAGGGCCCTTAGATTCAAGCAGAAGGGCACATTTTTGTATTCGTTTTATAAGGTCGTTAGAGTTTAAAGAGATTTTTGTGAAAACTTATTCCCGTACAATTGATATATTTACAAAAAATAAAACCAATTTACTAGGATAATTTCTGCAGCGTGCTTTGCTATTTAATATAATTTAGGAAATAAGGATGCAAGTTTAGTTCCATTCACTCCCGTTAACTTGACTTCTATATATTTTTGCATCTGGACAATGGGACAGTATATTTATATTTAGTACGACTGAATACGTCGATAATTTTCTATACGTAATTATAAATGTTATGTATTAATTATAATTATATTGTGCTGAACTGTCTTATGTACAGAATGTTGAAACACGAAAAGTTTAAATTCTAACGGTTTAATATCCTTCTAGTGTAAAATTGCTTTATGAATAATTTCTGCCATCTAACATCTGTAATTAGACTTTAGATGACAGAAATTAAAACTTTCAGTAATATAAAGAGTATTGCAATATTTCAAATATAAGAGAGCCTTTAAAAATAAATTAAGTAATAATAATAGTATAAAAAACAAAGCCTGTAACAATCATTCTCATCAAAATAATTTTGTATTTAGGATCAAAGAATCTGGAATATTGCTTTTTGAGAAATTAAAAACTTTTGGAGATGAAAAGCAAGGTAAATTAACTTTTATGCAAATATATTAACTGAAACATTAAGCATAAGTAATATTTTATTAAAAATCTAAAAAGATGTTAATAAATTTATTAAAATCAAACAGGCAAAATTATAATTGTATCATAGAGAGAAACTTACTAAAAGAAAATTGGTGTTCTGTAGTTTAAAATTTGTTTGAATTGAGATAAAATTTGACACAAAAAGATGTCAAATGTTATAAATTCATTTAAAATTTTCATCATGTTTCCAATTTGCATTTGTTTATACTTAATATTTGTAATGAGGAATTCCAGGATTTGGATACATCTTTGTGCGAGAAGTTTTGCATCACCCTAATGTTTTAAAAACGTCGTCGTCGCGCATTTTAATATAGAAAAATTTGGACACTACTTTTGGTTTTTATCGACGCATTCTGCACTTTTTGGACGAGGACGCGAGCAATCCGACTGAATGAAAAGTGTTGACGTTTAACAATTGATAACTATCAGATTTAGAACAAGATTATTAAACATACAAGCTTTTATTATTCATGAGAGCAATTTATTACAAATACAAAATTTCTATTCACATTTGTTTAAAATGCTAAATATTTGCAAGTTTAAAAAGCACGTATTATTTAGATGTACAATTAAATAACCAGGCAATATATTTCGAACTCTAGCCGAAGTCGTTCGATTATTCTAAGAACTAGAGTTCAATATTCACGAAATATTTGGATTCTAGATGCTTTACGAGCATCATTTGTCCCAAATAAACTGACTGGAATCAACAACAGCTTTCACTTTTTTTTTCTTTTCTTAGATCAATGTTAGTTTTTTTTTTGTATATATTTATGTATATACATATATTTATGATATAAAATTTCACATAACCAAATTTTTTCAAATATAAAAATCACATTTGTGTGATGCAAAACCTTTCACAATTTTGTAAATATTTTTTTTTAATTATTTGTACACAAAATTTCGAATTTATTTACCTTCGTCTGTTTTGGAATCTTTGGAAGGGAATCTGTGCATCTCCCCATGCAGAAACGTCTCCCCCCAGGCCAGAGTCCCCGCGGAAGCGGGATCTGGCAGCGGGAGGGTTCGTCATGCACCGTGGCGCGCCGGCATCATTAACAGTCGTCATCAGAAGAGTACCAAGGCAGTTTATTAGGGAACATATCGTAAGGACATTATATAAGTCACATGTAAGAATATTACCAAACACCACTCGTCTGGCTATATATATGTATATATGTACATCATAATCTGCAGAAATGAGCACATTTTAGAAAAAAATGTGCCATCAGAAAGTGATATGATGGGAAAGGTACAAAATTACCAATATCAAACTGTTGACTTACAGTTTGAGTAGGAACTCCGTTAAGAACAGAGAAAAAATAAAATGATACATAATCTGTACATGATAGTTGCAAAGGAAAAAAAACATGATGAACGACACACACATCTTTCATGCTATGGGAAAATATCCAGATTATAAGGTAATATGTCAAAAAAACTAATTTCTAGGTAAGGTGTAATTCCACTAGTACATTAATTCCAATAATTTGTATATGTGCACAGCACAACACACACCGAATAAAGCATGGAATCTTTTTCGTGGAAAATGGGGGGATTCAATTAATAGTGTTTAATTCTGTCATATAAAATACAGAATTGTATTTTCTCCACACCCAAGTAAAGTTTTAACGTTTTTTAATATTACATTTGGTTGTGCTACTTGCTACACGCAAAAGGTTTGAAGATAGTAAAGTATGCTAATGTTATTAACAAGATAACAATTTAGATGTAAAAATACCCAAATAAATATACAAAGTGGATGTGTTATTACATGTTGTCATTCAAAATAAAAATCACAGTTACATGATGGTCCTGTACCACACAAAATATTTTCACACAGTTAATGTTCCTAATACACATTTTTCGATATAATAACTTGGCTAGCATATAGAAATAAGGGCAACATATTCTTTGTCACGATGCTTACATTCACAGCAAAAAATTCAAACCCTCACCAGACACCACAATGTATAATGAAAAGCACCAATAAACTCCTGACAGATACTAAAAATGGTACATACTGCCTTCGATAAACACAATACCAATACTTGCTGACAAATGTATGTGATCACCAACTTGTAGTGTCTGGGTGCAAGTAAGAAATATTCAATTACTGCTCCAATATGCAAAGTTCTGCTTATTGCCACCGGGTCCCTTCTGCTGACTGAGTGTGTTTCTCTGTGGTCCGGTCGGAGGATGGCCGGGATCTTGCTGAAGATGGTGATGGAGCAGAGTGGAATGATGTTGTCCGTGGGCCAGAACCGGAATGAATGGAGTGGCGGCGTACGGAGCAGAAGAGACGCCGAGGGGACCCGTTGTCTGACTACCGGCTAGGTTGAAGGGTGGAGGAGTTCCAGCATGAAATCCAGGCTTCTCATACGACTGAAAGATAATTTTGTCAGAACATCAACAAAAATTAAACCAGAGCAGGAAAACTTCGTCGTGTTGAGAGGGACTCACCTTGGCTAGCTGTGCATGATTTTTATTGTACACGGCAGCTGAGATGTCAGGCGATCCTGCTGTTTTGGAGAAAGAAAGTATTAATATACCTTATAAAAAATTTATTTTTTTAACATTTATTATGCTATACATAAATGCATTCATAATTTATAACAAACCTAATACCTAATCTAATGCAACTAAATTCACTTATACATATTAAAACTACTATCTCAATCAATGGCTAGTAATTACTGATGGCAATTAATAAATTAGTAACAATTATTTATCAAAACTTTAGGATTTTTGACAAAACTCACTTTTGTTCATCTTAAAGGGGGTTATGGTGGTTTGTGTCACCCATACACATACAGTGCTCAATTAAACAGGACCAGGGCTAATGGTTAGGGAGGATAATACAAAATTTTCTACAAATAATTTTTCCATCTGTGTTCTTGTAAGAACAAGTTAAAATTTCATTAAATAGTTTATATTTTGGTTCTTTCTGTTTTATAAATGTGGCAGAGCAAATTGGGAATCTAAGCCAAACTCATTTCTCTGGATCTAACAAAAGCAAACTGCACAATTTGTTTAAAACAGTTTAATTAATGTGAAGCATATTTTATTTTAATTTGATAGATACTTTATTGTTGATTATTCATCTCTAGAGCTTTATCTTATTGGATAAAGTGGAAGTTGGGACGAGGAGGAAGAAGAAAAAGGTGACTTGCAGAGTAGAACAAGAGGAGGTGAGGCAATACCAATGCCAAAGAATACCTATAAATAGCAGGTTTTTAATCAAATACGATGCCAAAGTTGTTGGCAGTATGGATAATTATTTGCCCATTAATAGATAAAAAAGGAAGTAAAGGATCACACAACAAACTAAAGAAAAGCACAAAACCTTCTGTCAATCTTAAAAAACTGTTGTAATTTTAAAATCAAAGAAACAAAAGTATCGAGATTGACCTGTAATAAGTGGAAATCAGAGTTAATGATTTTTACATTGTCGGCATAAGCAGCAATAGTATAATTAAGATTGTGGAGACAAACAAGAAAAAGGGAATTACTTAAAATACTCTTGTGATATGCCACAGATGGAGAGAAATTGCAAAAAGTCATGCAGTTTAATTCCAAAAGATGATTATGATGATGATAAAAAGCCATTGAGTAATGCCACAATAGTGGGACATACAAAATGCAATTACATCTAACGTGAAAAAGGAGTCCTCTGAATCAAACACCTGACCAATGTCAATAGATAAGACCTGTGCCAGTAATTAATTAAATATAGTATTTAAACTTCATTAAATACACACATTTAATGAAGTTAATTTCTATAAAACAAATTTTTGAAATCCAGATAGATAAAAAACCTTATTTTTCATATTAATAAATACTAAATGTGCTAATAAATAAATAACATAATTTCGAGAGACAACTTTTTATTAAAAAATTAATAAAAAGTTGATTTTCTAAAATTAGTAGTAATTTAATTTATTTGCAAAAATGGTCTAAAGTTTCATTAACATAGCATAAAGTTTCAGTGACAGTTGCATAGCTCGCTGATGCAACTGTCACTGGCCAGATGGATATTAAAGTTAAAATACAATATCATGGTACTCCTAGAGATCAAAACCCGTGCATATTTGAGGGCAGTTTCATAAGTTTTTTGATGTATTTGAATCTGTAAAAATGCTCTCTTACTGACAGAAACAAATAAAATCTTAACTATTTAAATAAAGTTAGAATTATCCATTAAAAGTAAAATAAGTTTTGTCAAAAACCACACAAAAAATATCCAGTAATCTTTTCAATAAAAAATTATTTCAATCATAACATTTTCTTGATTTTAATGAAAACAAACAGTTTTCTCTGTTTAGTTTGTTTGCATACACGAAAAGAAGACAAAGTATGCTTCATTACCAGTGGAATTTTCCATTTAACAAACTCACCACGTTTTCCAAAGGCAATTTGTCATATGGAAGTTGGGGCACATTACTTATAATTAGTCATCATCATCTTTTTATTTTGTTATATTAGTGTTTTGTTTAAGTTTTTTCCTAGAATATATACATATTCATTTGAATCTAAATATTAACAATTTCAATGTTATCTGAAATTGAAACTATGGTAGTAAAATTTATCACTGGAGACAGTGGAAACAAAATATAAAATTAAAATACATATTTAAATTAATAATAATTTAAGAACTTATAAATAACATTCAATTATTCTAATTTATCTGAATATTAGTGAACAAATTCATTTCAATTTTACAATAAAATGGTAAAAAACTCAATAGGTCACAAATTTTCTGAAATAGCAAAATGATGCAAATATAAGCCATAATGTTTTATGCGCCAAAAATCACGACTTGAACTCTGGTGCTTTAAATGTTACGGCTTCACACAAATTCAACTTCAAAACAGATATTTAGCGCCAATATTGTCTCAATATTTTTTTCAGCAGAAAACATTGCATTTAGCATTCAATTCTTCAATAAAATGTATTTAAAGAAAAATGGCATTTACAATGTTATGGCACAGTATTCTTCATATATCTGCTACCAGTGCAGATCTAGATATAAAAAACTGACAGCATTACTATCACCATAATTATATTGCTACTTTCCATCCTTCTAAAAATGTCTCTACATGCATCAATCACAAATTTTAAAATTAAATTAAAAATTCTTTTTAAAAAATAATGTATAGAGTTTGGTTAGGTTACAAGTAAAGTGTTTGCAAGTATGACAAATGCTGTATATTCTTTAAAAATTGGAAGAGGATATGTACCCACTGACCCTACCATGCATTTGTACAATCTACTAACTTATATTAAAGACAATATGTATTAGAGACTTTCTAGAGAGAGAAATTATTACAAGAATAAAGGTAAAGTAGTCATCTTCAATGAATTAACAAGCACAAATATTCAGCTAAGAAACTGGGCTCAATTTAGATACATTTTATATATATATATAATGTATCAAATATAGAACAACAAATTTATAAATATTACTTTTGAAAATATTTATTAAAACATTCCATATTAAAAAATTTCAACTTTCTTTATTTCATTATTATTAACAAACCCTCAAACACCAACTTTCTATTCAATTAATATTTTTCTGCATATAAATTTTCAGAAATGCAATGCCAAAATATTTATACTTTAGCCACTTAATTAATCATTTTAATTTTTAGATCATCTTACACAACTTGCTAGGAGCACTTACTATAGAAACAAGATGAAACGAGTTGGATTGATTTTCTAACATTTTGAAACCCTTTTACTAATGTTGTCTTTGTAATATTTCTCGAGCTTTGGCAAGAACTTCATACAATAATAAAGCTCTTATTTCTAGAAGTGTCCCGACACTTGTGCAAAAGGCAATCAACAAAAAAGCATCAAGATGCAATAATTTTCGACAAATTTTAATTTTTAGAACAAATGGTATGGTATTAATATAAATAAATTTAAGAATAACATTATAAACAAACAATATCAACAATGACTGTGCAACCGGCACAACGGAAATTTTAAATAATGATGATCAAAATGAACAAATAAAAATAAAGCACTTTTGGTAATTAAATAAACACTTAATATAGAATAAAACATTAAACACTAACAAAATTTGTAATTTTGAATGCCAACATGGGAGAAGATTAAAAAGGTAAAACTTTACTATGCAGGCAAAAATTTCTCTGAAGACAAGACTTAAAAATATTTAAATAATACTTCAAAAAGAACTTCTAGAAGATTATTAAGAATAATATAAAAACTGACTATTCACAAAAGTCAAAAACAAAATTAATTTGAATTAATTAAGTATATCTATTTTGACAACAAATCCTCAACTGAGCCATACATCTTAAACGATGAGGTATCTGGGCTCAAGCCCCGGTTGGAAAACTATTCTTTTTCATGGAAGGAATTTTGTAGAAAAATAAAAGCTCTCAGTATTCGCCGAGCAGAAAGGGGGGGGGTCGAAGAAAATATTTTTTAAAACATTTTCGCATAATTTTCAAAAAATTTTATGTTTAAAAAGAAAGACAAATCGCAAATTTTATTCTAATTTAGATAGAAAAGGATTTTAGTATAAATAAAATTTAGACTAAAATCCTCTTCTATCTAAATTTTATTGTCTGGAATAATTTACAGTATTATGTTCAAATTCCTGTGCCTATCTTTGAGTGTCACTAAATGTAAAAACAAAAATAACTGCTATTGTTTAAGAAAGCTAAAAAACTATTTTCTTGCTTTCTTAACCATAGAAGTTATTTTTTTATATTTGCATATAAAATCCTAGCAATTATTAGATATAAAATTTTGTTATCTACATTTACACTTAAAGCATATTGTAAAAGAAAATGAATCACCAAAATATCCCAGCTATTTATTTGACAGGTTTGACATTTGAAAAAATTGACCTTATAAGAAAGTACAATATCAAATTAAATTTTTAAAATCTTACAATGAAATTAATGCATTAACAATATTAATGTTATGCAACGATTTATTTAAATTGAAATATCTTAAAAATTGTAAACTACAATATTTGTTTTTTTATTTATACTTTTTGTTTTTCAACTTTTGTACACAACATACATTATAATACATGTTTAATAAAATTTCAAAGCATATAATTGAATAAAAGGTTTAAAATCAAAAACACAATAAAATGATTTAAAATTAAAAAAAAAAATTCATAGAAGCTATAAAAGTTCTAGAAAAGTTATGAAAAATCTTCAGCTAAATCAATCATAAGAACAAGCTGAAATCTGTTCATTCACTTTGGAATAAAACCTAATTGTTATTTTATTACTAATTAAATTCAGAAAAATCATTTTGTGAAATATTTAATTCATTTATATTATATTTAAAGTTAAAAATGGAAAATTTTACATTCACAAGATTATATTTTGGGAGGAGATTTTTCTTATTTGTATAGTGTATTTATTAGCTTTGATGTTAATGATCTTTACATTATTATAATTATATATATAGAGCTAAACAATAATAGATCCTTGCAATAAAGTCAAAAATAATCTGTATTTTTTCATTCATTTACTTTCAATTAATCAAATATAAAAATTAAAAACACTTTCTTTTTTTCATAAAGTTTGTTAATATCATAATAAATTTCTCAAATCATTTTTCTAATCATACAAGAATGCTGATTTCTATACTATATACCAGGGCTTCTTAAACATTTTTTATTTACGACCCCATTTATGATTGCAACTTTTTTTCGTGACCAAAAAAAAAAAAAAAAAAAAAAAAAAAAAAANCGACCCAAAGAAATATATAAAATAAAGATATATACAAATTTTCAAAAACAATAATGGTGTACTACCACAGTTCACTCTTGTATTACAATGGAACAGAGACAACTGAATACACTGAAAAATGACAACACTACACTAGTTCACACTAGTGTTGCTGAATCGTCTCGCTGCACCAGAAGTGACACAAAGTGCAACTCACAAAACCTATGACACAAAACGTGTCATTTTCAAACTCTCTCAAATTATTTTCAATATTTTGCATTAAAATCTTGCAACCCCATTTGGGGTCGCAACCCGTAGTTTAAGAAGCCCTGTTATATACAAACAGAATGTTGAAAGATAAAAATTACTGTATTGTGTATATTGGTAATCATTAACAAGCTATTCAGATTGTATGTTACAAGAATAAAATTTTGTGTTAATATTGAATTTGTAGACTAAATAAGAAATATTTAAGCATTAACAAAACATATAATACATATAAATAAAAAGTAGCTTTAAGTATGAAGAAAAGTTTGAAGAATATTAAATATGAAATATCAAAAATTATAAATGAAGATATAAATCTAGACTACAAAGACTAAGTATATATTATGTATACTGCAATACATAGTGGATAATTAAAGTATTTTATGAAAGAAACTTCTTAAAATGATACAAATCCTTCAAAACAAGCTTGCGTTTTCAATAGATTAAAAACTAAATTTAAGTAACTTGTTATTATTATGCATGTGTATACTAATTCACAAAATATGTACATGTTAGCATTTTAGTTCAGGTTTTTACTTACATGTAACTCCAAAATTCTTCATGCATACACAAGCTATTTCATTATATGAGCAATAAAACAAATAAATGAATTTTGTTTACATTTAGCCTAAACATTTTATTTAAAGGGAAATCTATTAATAGAAAGTTAACAGAAATTTTTAAAAATGTACTAAAATCATGTTTCAAAGATTGAATTTCCCCCAAAATGTTGCCTTATAACCAGAATCATATCCTTATTATTGATATGAGAGAACAGAATTCAATCAGTTATGTCAATTACAATTTTTCATCTTCGAAATCTTTCCGAAACTGGGATTGTATAAATACACAATGCCAAAACCAATACTAGCACTGTGAAAAGAAAAAATTTACTAATGTTTTTGTCTATATAATATAGACATCATGAGGTAAAAACAATATAGAACAGAATCAGTTGGAACATCTCAAAAAACATTCGATTTTTCTTAGCTGTTTTGTTCTTTATCATTTTCACCTTATGATGTCTATTTTATATAGATGAAAATGTTAGTGATTTTTTTCTTTTCACAGTGCTGGTGTTGGTTGTGTGTTCTTCTCCTGTATTAGTTGAAAGATGATCATTTTCCAAGAGAGAAACTTTCTCAAGTATGTAAAACTCAATTTATTTGAGTTTTCAATACTTTACTTCAAAATTATGTTGTCCAGATCAGTGAGCGGAGTTGGTAAACAAAAAGTCAGACCCCGACTCTGGCAAATCTGCAATGTGCTACTCCAACTCTGACCTTAGAATTTTTTTGAATGTTACACTACAATTCCTTTTATAAGAAAAACACCACCGGGTGCCCAAGTATTTTTACCTAAAATTTCTTTATAAAAAGTCATTCTAAAATTGATGTCGAGAATAAAAAATGAACATAACAAATTTACCTTGAAAAAACTTCCAAGTACAAAGAAATGCACCACATCTTAATAGTAAAAAAATTCCACTTTTATTAATTAATTACAAAAATTATTTTCAATAAAAAAAATTAAATACAATAAATGCAAAAAATGAGTTGATGAGTGACTTAATAAATTGGTCCCTAAAACAGTTTCATCCTCTCTGACTACAACAGAAATAGTTAATTTCCTACCAACAGTTGGCCAAACTCAAGTATTGAATATGTAGCAGAATTTTAAAATATGAAATTTGAAAAAAATCAATAATCTTGAATTGACAAGTACAATTGTGTCCCGAGAACCAGTGAAAAATAAGCCAAAATAATCCTATTAATTACATTTTGCAGTTCTCTCTCTCTTTTAGTTTGTTGCAGTTAGATTCTGATCTCAGTTTTATTTTTTTCATTGTTTTTCTATTGACTGTTTTAAGACCAAATTGAAGATACCAAAGCTGTAATATATAGTCATAAATAACTTGAAATAACTAACTTAAAAACTTACAATAGAAGGGCAGTGAAAAAAAGTCAGTCAAATTACTCAAATTAATTGATATCCAAAGAAAAACATCTCAGATACAAAAAATATTGCACAAAGTAAAAATTATGGCACTCTAAGCAACACTTGTCCAGATGGATTCTGAAGTTCAGTAATGGCATTACTTGATTCTTGTAGGTTGGTGGAGGGAAAATGCCTACAACTTTTCTATTGGTTTGCATGTAAATTTTCTTACACTCATAAATAACTGAATAATGTGTAATTTTTGTTACTGAATATTAATTGTAATAGTTCAGTTTGAAGATAACAACAAACTTATTAATTATATACTTAATACTCATCTAGATGCTTCTTAATTTCCATAACACTACCTTAACTCACTAAGAATTATTAATTTTGACAAATGTTTTCAACCAGTTCTTCAGGTTTTTAAAAAATTTATGGAACATTAATAACTGTTCTTTATGAAATAGAACAGTTAAGAACATTTAAAATACAAAATTCTTTGAAATAATGAGCTGTTTGAATTCAAAAAATAAATTACAGCAATATATATACAATTTTAAAAAATTTATGGAACATTAATAACTGTTCTTTATGAAATAGAACAGTTAAGAACATTTAAAATACAAAATTCTTTGAAATTATCAGCTATTTGAATTCAAAGAATAAATTACAATGATATACAATTTAAAATAACAAACTAATAAAATAAAAAAAAGAAAAATAGAAAGAACAATAACAAGAAAGAACAAAGTAAGTTTATGTATAACAAGCACATGACTGGTGTTATGAGTGAATAGCAAACTACAAAGACTCCCAGTTAATTTTCAAGTGTGTCCACCATTTATAGCCTTTTAAAATGATAAAGTTAAAAAAGGAAAGCAGGCTGGAGTATACAAAATCCCATACAAAAATGAACAATCAGATTTTCGAGAAAGAATACATAAGAGTCGCAAACAAAAACCTCAATAAATGTCTTAAAAAACATATGTATAACTTTGAGAAAAGGCAGTATTGTTCGGCTTTGTCAAGATGCACAAAGCGGCAGTGGTAGATTGAGAGGAAGCTAGCATTATAAAACTGGTACACTCACAACAACATTAGTAATGAATTTGGAAAAAGTTGAAATTTAGAGAAGTAACCTTTTGCAGTAAGCAGATTTTATGAACTATAAAGATGCCACAGTGTGGAAATATATGAGTGAAAAGAATTGTTGGAGAGTACTGCATAATGTCCATACAAACAACAAATGTAATGATTAAAATAAAAAGGAAAAGAAAAAAAATTACATTTTATTTATATAATATAGAATTATTCCAAAGAATCTTGTACTTTAAATGTCCTTTTTGAAATAGAACAGTTATCAATGTTCATGAATTTTTAAAAACCCAAAGATGGCCTTTAGAACAGGTTGAAAATGTTTCTTAAAGTTAATATATAATTCTCAGTGAGATAAGGTGTTGTTGTGGAAATTATTAATTTTATGTCTAACAAGATTTTAAAAATATGTAAAAACTTAATTCAACACTGAAAAAACAAATAGAAATCGTAAAAACTGAAAAATTTATTACAAATTAATTTCTTATATATAAACAGTTTTATTATTAGAAAGATGTAATATAAGCATTGATAGTCTGATCACTTCAATCACTTTTTTTTAAATACATATAATTATTCTGTTTTTGTGTTTGTTAAATTATGTATTTTTAACTTTCTTGAAAGTTGAATAGCCAAAGGTTTGTTACGAAAAAAATTTATTTATGGACAATGTGGAATTAATTGCTATACACAATATTAAAATTTAGGATATTCAATTTTTAATTTCTAAAATTTAAAATTATCAAGTCATTGATTTAACTGATGATTTTTAAATAGCTTTTTCAATAAAACTAAATTAGAAATTATTGATTCAAAATAATTCAAAACTATCAAAAGAGAAAGTGAATAATGATAACTTTAAAAAATTTCTTCTGACCTGAAACTCCTTTCCCTTGACTCTGAGATCCAGAACCATAAGTACCTTTGGCAAAATCTTGTGCTTGAGTCAGACTTTCATAACCAACTACAAGAAACCATTTATTATAACTTATGATTTTTATTCTTGTTTTTACTTTATCAATAAAAGCATTTATTTTTAATTCATAAACCTTTTTTTGATAAATATAAACTGAATAATAAAAATATCTAATCAAGTCTGGAAAGAATATCAAAAATAAAATTGTATGGCAAATAAATAATTGGAAATTTTTACCAAATATCCAGAACCAAATTCCGAAGAATGCACGTTTTGATGCAAACATCGCATCAACTCTCGACTATCTGAGGTAACGAGACCATGTTAAAAACATATGATGAAATATAAGTCTTAAAAGTATATGAATATTAAGCTAAATTATTATCAATATTGATGGTTTTATAGAAACAACGTGAACACAAATAAAAATATTTAAAAGTAATCAATTATAACGAAATTTTTAGTTTCGGTAATAACCTTGGTAAGGCTATTAGGCACGCAAGACGTAAAACAAATTATAACGAATACTTGTCAATTGTCTAATTCACCTCTTAATAGTCGAGAGTTGCATTATCAAAGTTTGAAATACTTCCTGAAACAATCAATGCTCACAGTATTTCACTTTCAATTCTTCTGAAAATTAAATTAATTAAGTCTTTAAAATATTTTTACTATTTATTTCCAGTAATTTCAACTTCAATTTAATTCATAAGCTCCTTTTATCAAACAGAAATCAAAATAAATTTTATTCTTCTACATTAATAAATCTAATTATTCTTTCTAGTAATAAAAATTTATATTAGAAATACACAAAAATGTAGTTCAACAAGGATACATTTTGATGGTATTAATAGAATTTCAACCAGAACAATTTAAAAAAAATTGCTTCTGTAATAGTTGAAATTTTCAAAATTTCATTTGAATCCAAAATTGTTTTGGACGAGGACAACTGATAGTACAATAGCAAAGGAGAAAAAAAAATGCTTATTTCTATTTAAACATTTATGTGTTTTTCATAATACACAACAGTGTTATATTAAAATAATAAAAATGTATTATTTAATTTTATTTTAAAAAATCTCTGTATAGGCCTACATGGGAATACAGATATTTAAATATAAATTTTCTGCAGAGAGAAAACAATTCAATGACAATTGCACAGATCTAAATTGCTGATAACTTTTTTAAACTTTTAACATTCTGCTACATACTATACAATAGTTAGACAAATTACAAAAAGGTAAATACAGTCTATAACACTGTTGATAATTCCGTTTTATATGAATTCCATGTTGTACGGGTCACTTAGATTTTACAAATATGTGAGATTTTACAAATACGGCACATGTATTTGTAAAATCTAAGTGACTCGTACAACATGGAATTCATATAAAATGGAATAATCAACAGTGTTATGGGGGTTGACTCTAATTGTAATGTTTTGCCATTTTCCAGATTGTAGTTTAATTTCTTTTAGAATACAATGAGCCCCTCACTTTCAATTGATTCAGCATATAATCAAATACCTTTACTTATGATGATTCCTGCCAACTGGAACATGTGAGCAAGCATTAGAGACCATATACAGTGAAAACTGCTTAGGCAACCACCTGCAATACAACTCTGGGTTTAAATATAATAAAGGAAAACTAACAAAGTTATTTTCCCCAGATTAAAAATAAAAATTTTGTCAATAAAGGATTTATTCTCTCTCTTTCCCAGCCTATAACTGGGCTTAGCAATTTTAAATACTACCTGGAACTGATAAATTGTTTGATACAGCTTTTATTTTTGTAACTCGTTCTCTTAAAAAAGTAGAAATATTAACATCAAATTTAAAATAGTAAAAGATAAATTATAATTGGAAATCTTGATGACATAAAAGAAAAATTGCCTCATCCAGCAGAAAAATCTATATATATATATATATATAAATGGACATGTATGTCCCTATATTTCACTTTTTCGCAAAAACTACACATCACACGTGAATGATGTTTGTTTGTGGTAGTAGCCCCAAGTCTCTATTCGTGCATAGGGGTGGTTGTGTCTCGATAGCTATAAGGGTGCGGGAGATATGGGCTTGAAAGTAGTTGAAAGTGGCTTTCTATTTCGAATGTTTTGTTCGAATTAAGTTCGAACAATGTTCAAATTTGTTCGAATTAAATTCGAACATAAAATTCGAATATTGGTTCGATTATAGAACGATCGTAAACGTTCCAGAAACGTTGAAAATAGTTCGTTTGACTGGACGTGAACAGGAGACGTTCAGAAATAAAATNATATTCCTCATGATCAGTTCCGCTGAAAGTGGTGAGCCCATCAGGACTCCTTGCTGCCGTAGATATACTTTGTCCTTGAACTGGAAATAATTATTTTCCGAAATAAAAAGTAGAGCTTCACGTAACTCTAAAACTTCTTGTGCTGTAAAGCCCTTCTTGATTAGTAGTGCATTAGTAAGCATAACAGCCTCAGACTGCGAGAGAGAGAGCCACTACATCCAACTTGTAGAAACTATACTCATTTTGTGAAATGTTGTTTAGGACAGAAGATATATAGGCCTTTGCCCCAATGGAGGAAGAGTTAACCCAGTGTTTCTCAGCCTGTAATGAATCGGCGCCCCCTTCAATAAAACCACTACGTAGTAACGCCCCCTTCATTTCAAAATTCCGATGCCGAGGGCCAGGGCTAATGCCAAATTCGTACTGCATTGAATAGACTAGTGACTAGTATAATGTTATTTGTTTAATTATTGTACAATATAACAAAAAAAATAGCTAATTAATTTTAATATAATGTTTTAGTATATCGCCCAGAAAATTGTTTTTCACCCCCAAAATATAAATTGTTACAAATTGCCCCCTCAACATGGAAAAACGCCCACATGGGGCGATATTGCCCCCGTTGAGAAACACCGAGTTAACCAAACAGGAAGGCGATAGGAGCCCACTTAATAACTTGGCCAGCACCTTTTCAAGATGGAAGGCTGGGTGGGTCCTTTCATTAACTAGCGGTCTCAACGGCCAACCCTCCTTATGGGTTTTAACCTTGAAAAAGAACCTGGGGCAAGCTATGTTGGTCGGGGGATCGACATGCCCAGGAAGAGCAGAAACAGTTGGAAGAGATGCTATTTTCTTAACTTTCTTAGGACGGTAGAAGTTGGATCAGTTTGCAAGGGCACTGCATGGGAATGGCTGAGGAAATCAGGCCCTGGCTACAAAATCTTCCTCCTTGCATAAAACAAACTTTTTCTCTGTCCACGTTCAGGAGCTGTGAATTGTTCATTTCCAAGTACCACTTTACAAGATGGCTGTTGACATAATTTCCACTGGCAACCATGGATTGCTTTTGAGAAGTGAGCACAGAAACGATGGAAAGTTTCATGTTTGAGAACTTGGTTGAGGCTTGACAACTCTTCAACACTGCCAGAACCGCCAGGATCGTATCCAATGTGCAGGTGCCACATGGCAGATGGATAAATTTAGGTCCTCTTTGTATAATCTTTAGAATCTGGGCTGAAACTTGCTCTTCTGTATAATTGTAGAACGGGGTTGGTTGTGGATGCTTGCTTCTTTCTTGTAGATTCTAGGAGCCAATTGAATTTCTTATTTAACTTGAAGATTACCTTTCCAGCAAAGGAAGAAGCAATACTTTGTAATTTTCCCAATTGGACATACAGAGAGGCCGTGCCGCAGGTCTTTGTAAATTGTAGGTTTGTAGGTAGGTTGAGCTCTACTTCAGCCTGAGACTTATGCTTAAATTTGATAAGCTTTGAAAGAAGTAACCTTTCCATATTCTGCAAGGCACCTCGAAAACATACAGGGAAGGCTTTCCGGTTGGTGGAGATGCACTTTGGGACTATGTTGTGCCCCCTGCACTTTAGCAAGAAGATCAGCTGGGTGTGCATTCTGTACCATTGCTTTTTCAGGCTTAGCATAACAAAAAAGAATTGAAAAAGAATATCCATTGTCCAAAATTCATCATGGAAGTTAACTATAATTCAGAAATGGACAGCACGCCGATCGTTTACTAGGAGAAACTTCTTAACATATAGGCGTTAAATTACAAATGAATGTCGCTAGATCAACAAGCGCTTTTGATGATAATTATTTTCGTCTCCATCAGGTCATTAAAAATGGTTAAAGGTTTTTTTAAATATGACTATCAAATTATTCCAATGGTATTAACGTTTTGGAATGAAAGCAACGGTAGAACGTAAGAAAACAGAATTTAAATAAAAACACGTTCGGTTATAATGCGCATGTGCTATAAGCCTCCAAACTGTGGGGCTAGATATGTTGTCTTAGACAGTTATACAAGTTAACCCACAAATGGGGCAAATCAAGTATGGGGGGTGTTTGTTTCCAAGTACCGCTTTACAAGCGGTACTTAGAAACAAACACCCCCCCATACGAACAATTTACGGCTCCTGATCTCGGGCAAAGAGAAAAAGTTTGTTTTATGTAAGGAGGAAGATTTTGTAGCCAGGGCCACTGACTTCCTCAGCCATTCCTGTGAAGTGCCCTTGTAAACTGATCCAACTTCTACCGTCCTAAGAAAAGTTAAGAAAATAGTATCTCTTCCAACTATTTCTGCTCTTCCTGGGCGTGTTGATCCCCGTCCAACATAACTTGCCCCAGGCTCTTTTTCAAGGTTAAAACCCATAAGGAGGGTTGGTTGTTGAGACCGCTAGTTAATGAAAGGACCCACCCAGCCTTCCATCTTGAAAAGGTGCTGGCCAAGTTATTAAGTGGGCTCCTATCGCCTTCCTGTTTGGTTAACTCGGTGTTTCTCAACGGGGGCAATATCGCCCCATGTGGGCGTTTTTCCATGTTGAGGGGGCAATTTGTAACAATTTATATTTTGGGGGTGAAAAACAATTTTCTGGGCGATATACTAAAACATTATATTAAAATTAATTAGCTATTTTTTTTGTTATATTGTACAATAATTAAACAAATAACATTATACTAGTCACTAGTCTATTCAATGCAGTACGAATTTGGCATTAGCCCTGGCCCTCGGCATCGGAATTTTGAAATGAAGGGGGCGTTACTACGTAGCGGTTTTATTGAAGGGGGCGCCGATTCATTACAGGCTGAGAAACACTGGGTTAACTCTTCCTCCATTGGGGCAAAGGCCTATATATCTTCTGTCCTAAACAACATTTCACAAAATGAGTATAGTTTCTACAAGTTGGATGTAGTGGCTCTCTCTCTCGCAGTCTGAGGCTGTTATGCTTACTAATGCACTACTAATCAAGAAGGGCTTTACAGCACAAGAAGTTTTAGAGTTACGTGAAGCTCTACTTTTTATTTCGGAAAATAATTATTTCCAGTTCAAGGACAAAGTATATCTACGGCAGCAAGGAGTCCTGATGGGCTCACCACTTTCAGCGGAACTGATCATGAGGAATATTGAGTTCAAGATTTTTAGCTTTCCCCTCACAATAGTGTATCCGCTGTTATACCTTAGATATGTTGATGATATTCTAGTAGCTTGGCAGGATACCCATGGAGATTTTCTCACAATCGTTTATCCCACAATTAATTTTACCTGGGAAAAAGACAATGAAAGAGAAATCACATTTTTGAATCTAAAAACGTAGATTTTAATTACCTTTTTTCTGATTTTCTTGTTAAATTTGACTGAAAAATAAAAATACTAAGAAATAAAACAAACTTTTTATGCACTATTATTAGCTAATTGTAGGAATATAATTCCCATGCTGAAGCAGTTTGCCTGCCAAAGTAGCATTAATGCCACTATCATATACAGGTACTCTAGGTGAGCATTGGATTGATAAACTATAAGCCAATTAACAGTGTAAACACAAGTATTTTCAGTAACAAGCATTTATCATTTTGAACAACATATTCAATAGAATTAATCAAATTGAAATGCATACTCTATTTGACAATATATGACTAGGAGATCTGTCTTGTTTATTAAACTGTAAACCATTGACAAACAAAAACATCCTATTTAACTAAAACCTAAGAAACCAGTGTCCTATACATAATTAAAATGCATAATGCCTACAATAAGAAACAGGTTATTTGGATTAGGTAGCCAATTTCAACATTTTCAAATTCAGCAACAACAAAGATACTTTTTCCATGCAGCTTCTGTAGACTTCAGTTACGTTTCTCAATGCTGTTTTCCCATTAAAAACAAAAATGGCTCCTGCAGCATGTTTGCAGATGCATATAAACAGTATATTGCTGCACTTAAACCATTGTAACTATGCAATATTTTCTAAAGGAATATAGAGGAAAGTGAAAATTATTCAGAGTGATTAGTGGTTATTGTTTTTTTAAATAGGCCTAATAAAAATTTCATTTTGTATTGATCCTAGGTGCATGGCTACACAAGATACAATATATGATTATCTAAAAATAGTTCTCTAAAAAGTCCAAGCTTTACAGGATATTTCTGCAGCAACAGTTGAGAAATGTTTACTCTATACACAATGGGCACATTAAACTTTGAAGAAAACCCTGGCATCCTAGCATACACTTGGATTTATTAGTTAAGTTTATATTCATCTCTCTGCTCACATTTGCTTACATTAATTCTGTTAGTTACCACTTTTGGGAAAATGAAACCATTACTGTCTAAAATTGTGAATT
This sequence comes from Centruroides sculpturatus, assembly GCF_000671375.1. NCBI lineage: Eukaryota > Metazoa > Arthropoda > Arachnida > Scorpiones > Buthidae > Centruroides > Centruroides sculpturatus. The sequence goes on from NW_019384776.1 coordinate 476,072, forward strand.
TAAGAGTCAGAACATTGTAGTGTCACCAATCAATACTTTTTTTAAAATGATATTTAACCTATTCTTTATTTTATGTAAAAGCAATCAACTGAGATAAATTTTACTTTATATGTTATTAAAATATAACTGTGCAATGATGAGGTATTGAACAAGGTTAAGTGTTCAGTTCTAAGCAAATCATCCTGTATATTGAATTTACTTATATTTAAATTCACAGAAACATGGGCAAACTTAGTAAGACTATCAATATTTTTGAACTTGATTGAAATGCAAATCCTTAAATATCTCGACAAAGAAAAATGGATTTACACAACTTTTATAATAGTCAATCCAACTGAATAAATGCAATATTCTAGAATCATTTATGATTCAAATGCTATAATTACATCAGTTTACATTATAAATTATGTTGATTACTAAAATTCTTTCATTCTAAGATGCATAATGCTTTTAAAATACAAAATTTAAGATAAATATTTTAAAATTTTGTATTAAATTTTCTTATATAAATAAAATCAAGTTAGAAAACTAATACAAATTCCAGGAAATATATAATGTTTGGCAGAGGTATTCCCAAGATAGTCACATAAACAATCACCTTTTTATTTTAACATTGCACTGTAATGTTTTTGAAGACATTTTAAACAATAAAATGGAGTTTAAATTAAATGTCTGATACAGTACATTTTATTCGCACTGACATAATCATTGAGCAGTATAGCCAAAAATATCACTTTCCAGTATATAACACCTTACATGATCTATTTGCCTATGATTGCTGATTGTCATTTTGAACTGTAAATGTAAGATGCTATTGATTGTAAGACATCTCTTCTCAGACAAGTAAAACAGTACATCTTATAGTCAAGGAAATATGGTATATTAATATTTTTCAAATATTGATATACCATAAAAAATAAGTTAAGTATGTATACTAATTTAAAACATGCTCTTAACTATTTTTACTGACTAAAAAGTTTTAAAAGAATTGTGCTTCAACTGAAACAAGATGTTCCTAAATATGTAAACCAGTCATAAAATTAACTTAGGTTTTATGAGAATTGTAACAATTTTTAAATAAACTGAACTTATGATCTTTTGTATTTTCACTGACAACTTGCTAAAAATGTGCTATGGCATCAAGACTAATTTATTGCATTGTAGAACAGAACAGAAACAGAAGAACAGAACAATATCAATCTTGTTTTCTAGATTGTGGCAAATTCAGTAATAGCAAATGGATAATTGGCACCAAATTATGAAAGTTATCATTTCATTGACCTGTTCTGTGTTATTCCCAACAATTCTCGGTGTTATGACTTCTGACCTTGAGCATTTGACCCAAGATATCTTGTTATAGCATTGGTACGTTTTTGGAATTAGATGTTGCTAGTCATCATAATTTTTATATTAAAACTAACTTCCAAAATATAATTTTGTTTGTTTTTATATTTAAAAAAAAGATATCTATTTTGTTCGTAAAAAATAAAAAAAATAATTTCAGACGATACAATAGCCACAATTATTTTTTAAAAAAACAAAATTTTTGTTAGGCAAATTCAACAAAAATTCAACACGGCAGTCACACGCAACAGAGAAAATTTCAACATGGGATAGGTTAAATTAACACTGAATATCAAAATGCAGAACACAAACTACAATGAAAACCAGATTTGGTTTATTTCAGCCTAGTTCACACAAATATTCATAAGTCCAGACATTTGACTCTTCTGATATCATAACAAATTCTTATTCATATTATGAAATTTTCTTTACTAACAAATTAATCTTTTTTAAACATACAATTACAAAAAGTTAAATATGAAGGCCAGTCAGAAAGTAATCTATATTAATATTATAAAGAGATAATGTTTGTAAGTTTGTATTTAGAGGTAATCTCCAAAACTACTCATCTGATTTCAAAAATTATTTCACCAATATTTAGAATGGAACTTCAGAGTGGACATAGGCTGTATATTATTCTGTTAAATATTCATATAAATTAAAAGATATCATCTAGGGTTAAGGCTTTTATGTCCAACAGATGGCACTATGAGTATGACGCCCTAAGTTTGCTTTTCTGTGAGGCATTATGCTTTTCTGTGAGGATGAACTAAAGCAGATCATCTTCTATCTATCTATATAAATAAAAATGTAATGTTCGTTTGTTCCTACCAATTTTTTTTTCAAATTTTGACACTACTCTGCATTCGAATACACATGTGTTTTTATATAATATACGTGTCAAAATTACCCCCACTGGGGGGAGATGGACAGGATTAAGGCTTACTGTGAAGAACTCAGCTTCTATTATACTATTTTAGATGTGGTTTTTTGCATTTTTGATTGCGTTTTAATAGGGTACGTCAACAGAATATACACTAAAAAGGGATTTTTTGAAAATTCCTCCCCCATCGGGGAAGTGTTATAAATTTTTAAGAGATACATTTTGGGCCACAACAACGTGTGGCAGGGTCTGCTAGTGTAAAATAAAAAACCAAAATAGGATACAAGAAAACTAAATGAAATTTACACAGCATGTAGTTATAGCTTTCATGATTAAGTTCTCACTTTTCAAATATAATCTCTGTCCTTTTCAATGGTTTTTATCCACCTTTTAACAAGGGCATGTATTACTTCATGGTAAAAATCACTATCATTCTCCTTCAACCATTGGTATATGAAATTTTTCAGAGTCTTCTCATCTTCAAAGCAATGCCCACGATCAGCCTCTTTTAGTGGCCTGAACAGATGGTAGTCTGATGTGCTAAGTCAGGGCGGTATGGTGTGTGAGGCAAGACTTTCCATTAAATTTTAGCTTCTTCAGGATGCCCTTGTAGTGAACAGAATTTATTGTGCATCTGAGTGGCTGGCTGCTCTGCTTTTCATCAGCCAAGGGGATTTGACTTTCAGATTCCTTACAGCAATGAACCCAACATGTAACAGTGCTGACATCCACTGCTGCATCCTCATGAACATTCTTCAGTCTTTCATTAATGGAAATCATCATTAATGAACGGCTGAAGAATGTTATTTTACTTTCCTCAATCAGGAATTCTGTTACAGATCACTGTCTTATACAATGTCAATATCACACATTTTCTAAAATGATGCACTGCAGCCACCTGTTGATTTATGAAAACTTATTATGAAGGAATGCAGACAAAGGTTGAGGGAACCATGCCAAATTCAAATTTCTCACATTACCGACTTATTTAACAAGAAATAAAAATAGAAGGAATTCCTTTCTGACTGTCCCTTATATATCAGTTAAACATTTCTTCAACAATTTAAAATGTATAATAATAAATTTTTATTTTCTAATAATGTTACAATAATAATTTTTTGAATCAGTAAACAATTTTTATTCCTACCTATAAAATTATTCATATTTAAATAAAAAGTTAAATGAATTGCTAACTAACAAAGCCAAAAAGCAAGTATTATTATGAAGCAAGTATTCACAGGAAATTGATAGATTTTGGTTTTAGAATTCATAGTAATTCATAATTTATGTTTTTAAAAAATTTATATTTTCTACAGTTCATGTAAAATTTAAAATTCTAATAATTATTTTCTTCAATCTTTAAAATAATGATTTGTTAAAAACAATACAGTAATAACATCCTACAAAATAGATATTCAATTATTTTGAGAAAGTTAAACTCTGAGCAAAAAAAAAAAAAGTTTTTCCTAAATAAACTGTAACAATAGCTAAGTTTTTGATTCCTTGTACTTGATTCTATAGTATATTATAAAGAAACACCTTTTTGCTAAAAAACAACAAAATTGCTTCATCTCCAATATAATAATAAACAATTCTTTACTACAATTTTTAATAAACTAAGTCTTTACGTTGAAAGAAAAAATTTCTTCAATAATCATTTATAATTATGATTACTAGATTGTAAAAGCGAAGAAATTCTAGTAAACAAATTAAATTCATTGTATTATCATTCAAATTTTATTTATCAATCAACGTAACAAAAAGCTATAAGCTAAACTCAAGTTTCACTCTGTGTGATCACTCTGCACAGACCAAATCAAAGATGATATCAAGCTTTGCTGGGGGGAAAGGGTACTAAGGTTTTTCTAATTATGATAAGAATTATAAGAATCCAGATTAGATCAGATCTGATTTGGACAAGGATTTCCTATAAAACTAGACTGATTTTTATCACATTAGCTAACTGATTAATCCAAAATAAAAATATTTCTTTTCACTATCTCTGTCAGTATTATTTTTTTTCAAAAATGAATAAGCTGAATTTAATACAGGTAGCCCTCAGTTTATGCCAGCTCACAATAACGCAGCTGTACAATTTGCCGTGTAATTCCCTGATTCTCCCTATGCTAGACTGATTTTTGTTTCAGTGTAGATGTATTTACTGAGCTGCAATGTTGTATATTCATTTATATATATTTAATAAAACTCTTTTTTTTCTGTTTAATAATGTTGGGTATGTATACATTTACATTAAATTAATATTAAAACAAATAAAAATATTAAAATACTAAATATTTAAGTACCCATGTATACAAAAATAAAGGAGGGTTATGTCAGATAAAAGAAGTACACCAGAGTTATCTAAACACATTAAGAAGGCACGGCAATTATCTCCCTAGAAACAAAAATGAAAGTTATTCGACAAATGGAAAATGGACAAATACGCCCTAATGTCTGTAGATCTTTTTAACTTCCATCAACTGTTACTACCATCATGAAAAATGCAGATAAAATTAAACACTATGCTAAATACAGTCTATGGCAGTAAATGTAACAGATTTAAGTTATAGTAGAGGTAAAATTTTTGAAAAAAATGGAAAAATTCTTTTAAGCTGCTATAACTGAAAAAGCAAAATCAATTTTTGATAATCCTAAGGAGACAGATGGAGGTAAAGAAACTGTTTTGGGAAGCAAGGGTTGGTTTATGAGATTTAAATCCCGAATTAACTGTCTTAGTGTAAAATTATGTGGTTAAGCAGCGAGTGCTGATGTTGCAGCCGCAGCTGCTTTTCCTAAAAAATTTCAGGGTTATGTAGAACAAGGCAACTATTCTCCAGACCTAATCTTTAACGTTGATGAGACCGGGCTTTATTGAAAAAGATTATCACAGCATAAACTTTTATTTCTAGTGAAGAACATTTTGCTCTAGGTTTTAGTTGCAAAAGATAGATTAATTCTTTTGTTGGAAGCCAATGTTTCAGGAAACTTTGAAACTTAAACTGACGTTAGTGTGTCATTCACAGACAATGTATGCTTTAAAGGTCTAAATAAACATGTTGCCAGTTTATTGGAAATGGAACAAGTAAGCTTGGGTTACACAAGGTGTTTTCACAGATTGGTACACAAGTTATTTTTGCCCTACTGTGCTTTGCTTTTGTGAAGAAAATAAATTACAACCCAAGGCACTTCTTCACTTGGATAATGCTCCAGGACAACCACAAAACCTTGATGAAATAAGAACACCAATGGATGTCAAGGTTATTTACATGTTTCCCAATACAACATCTCTTTTGCAACCAATGAATCAAGGGGTTATTGAAACCTTCAAAGCTTATTATCTCCATAACACATTCATGGAAATGAGAGTTTCAGACACTTCAGACAAACACAGTTAAAGACTATTGGCAGTCTTTTGATATTTTGAAAGGTAATAAAAACATCAAGTTGGTTTGGGATGAAGTTTCAGCAAAATGCTTAAATGAAGTTTGGCATAAACTTCTGCCAGTATTCATGCACGATGTTGAAGTAGCACATCAGGAGAATTTAATTGAAGACATTACCAGACTTGCATGTGATGTGGGATTGGAAGATGTTACAGAACTTATAGAAGCCCATGATCAGCCACTCTCAAATAAAGACTTAGAAGAATTATACAAAGAATTAGATTGTGAAGAGTCAGAAAAGAAAGAAAACGAAGAAGAAACTCCAAAAGTTATGAAAATGGCTGATCTAAAGCATATCCATTCAACTATGGAAAGTTTGACAAATGAACTTTGTAAGTTAGACAACAATTGGGAGCGAAGTGCAAATGTAAAAAGGAGCATCATTGCATCCATTCGACCATATTCTGAAATTCTTAATGAAAGAAAACAAATCTAAAACAATTATAGATAGATACTTTTTTCCGAAAAATGTAAGAGATCTAAAACTGTGAAATATCGTTTGTTTTTCTTAAGATGATTTTAAGATTTTCTTGAGATTTAATAAAAACATTTCACTTTATTTTATCATAAAATACATTTTAAAAATTAAATTTATAATATATGTATTTTGTATTATATTGTATTAATAAACAAAATTATTTGCTTATTTTTCACTTATGTAGAACCTAACCCTATACTTCACCGTAAATATGGGTTCGTTTTACGCCAATTCGATTTGTGCCTACTTTTTAGGAATAGAACTGCGGAGTAAACTGAGAGCTGCCTGAACACATTTCTTAACATTAATCTTGTAAATAATGTAGATAAACTAAAACAAGTCAAACTTGTTCAAATTTTCCATTTCTGCTAAAGGGTGTTTTTTTAGAGGTATACAAATTTAAAATGAAATAAAACACATAAAAATAATGTTAATGGCTATAGTGTTGGCTTTATTTAAAAGATAATTTTATGCCATTAGTGTTTAAACATGATTTTGGGCATATGGGTGCCATGGCTGGCTCGAATGCAGTGCAATTGGGAAGTCCAATTTTTGATCACTTTATCGAGCAACTGGGGCAGTATATCGGCAATAACATGGCAAATGTTGACTTCCAAGTGGTCCAACACCTGTGGTTTATCAGCATTGACTAGTGACTTCACATATCACCAAAGAAAGTAATCCATAGATGTGAGATCACATGATTGTGGAGGCCAGTTCACAGGTCCATTATTATGTGCAAAATTATGCGCTCATCGAACGTTTCCCGCAATAAATTAATGGTGTCACGTGCTGTGTGGCATGTTGCGCTATCTTGTTGAAACCAAAGCTCTGCCACATCAATACCATTCAAGTGAGGAATGAAGACGTCAGCAATCATGGCTTTATAGCACTCTCCATTGACAATAATATTCTGGCCGGCATCATCTTTAAAGAAATATGGGCCAATGATTCCACTTGCCCACAAAGCACAGCAAACAGTGACTTTTAATGGATGTAAGGGCGTCTCAACAAAGGCTTCTGGGTTTTCTCCACTCCAAATTTGGCAATTCTGCTTATTAACATAGCTGTTCAACCAAAAATGAGCCTCATCGCTGAACAAAATTTTGTGTTGAAAAAGAGAATCAAGCTGAATATTGTTTTCAGTCCATTCACCAAATACACGGCATGCATAATGGTCACACAGTTTCAACTCTTGAACAACTGGATGTTGTAAGCTTGTAAGCCAAGATCTTTCCACAAAATCTTCCACAAAGTGGATGGGCACAGCTCCAACTGCTATGCACGATGGTGAATCGACTCATTCAGGTCCTCCTCAACACTACGCTCCACACCAGCAATAACTTCTGTGTGCACTGTATGGCGTCTTTGTGAATGTGTATTATCAACTAGAGTGTGCTTGGTGTGAAAACGATCCACGGTTTTCCAAATAACTCGCTCAGATGGACGATTATGTTGACCGTAAAATGGATGTAGCACACAGTAAGTTTGGCAAACTAAACCATGATTCTCAAAATAAATTTGCACAATTCGCAAGCATTGTTCTGGCGCAAGTCTATTCATGGTGAAATGGCAAAACGTACTGACCACAAATCAACTGTCACTAAATTTGAATTTAAAAACAGTGTTGCAAATTCAAAAACCAAACCTCTGGCAACACTGTTCTGTTGACATGTTTAAACACTAATGGCATAAAATTATCTTTTAAACATGGTCACCATGCTTAAAAGATAATTTTATGCCATTGGTGCCAACACCATGGCCATTAACATTATTTTTACGTGTTTTATTTCATTTTAAATTTGTTTACCTCTAAAAAAACCACCCGTTACAATAATATTTTTATAACTTATAATAAAATGTACATGTAATAATAATTAGATTAGTCTACATAAAACAGTTCTTTACCTGAACTATATGAATGGGAACCATATCCAGTGGGTTTCTGAAATTGGGCATTTGGAGATGCTCCATGGGCATTTGTTGCAGGTGAGACCTAGAAAAATCATACTTAAAATGAACACATTAATTAGAATTGAACGTATCTTACATTATGCAATGTATCTATGGGAGAATTTTACTTAGATGTTACCTATGGTAGCACTTTGGAAATCTCGACAACATGAGTCATAGAATAGTTATACACTAAGACTATGGCATTTAATTATTTAGCCCATGTGATTATGCCGACTTTGAGTAGCCCACTTGACTGTTCGTGGCATACTCAATGTTATATAGTTTTGAGGTGGTGTGGGGGCTCGCCCCATCCGGGTGTTGAGGTCCAAGCGATAGCAAACACTGAGGCACATGCTACATGCAAAGCATGTAGAATAGGTGGTAGATGATATGTGCTAAAAACTAACCTTTGCACCATAGGGAACACCTAAGTAAAATTTTACCATATCTATTTATAGTTTACTACTTTTGAAACACAAAATTACAAAATTTCAATTTTCAATATTTTCAAATGCATAAATTATCTACTGTAAAATGAACCATTATTATGAAATTTTAAAAAGTTTTTTTAAAAATAGACTATTATAATTATTTGATTAAAATTTAATATAATGCATAATAAAAAAAAATTTATTTTGGACTAAATTATTTTTAGAAATACAGTGGTGCCTCGTATAACGTATACCTCGAATAACGGATGATGCAAAAACAACGGACTTTATGTTTGGCCGTTACATGACTCGAGCAACGGACTGGCTGCGAACAATGGATTTTCCGTTTGGCAGTTACGTGAGGCGAACAAAGGACTTTTTGTGAACAAGTGTGAATGATGTTTCCATTCTTTTGCCGTTGCTAATGACAATCTTCTATTTTTATAATATATTATTAGTATATCTGAAGTACAGAGCTCCCGTTGGGATTTGGCTTGCTTCCTTGTTTATTATGCACATCACCTCAGTGCAGGGTTTTTACATTTATTCAAGTGTTGGGCAAATCACGGCTTCTAAAAAACAGAAAGGTGATTTCAATTGAAACAAAGTAAGAAATCATCAGAAGGAGTGAATGTTGACAAAAACTTCCTTGCCAAATGGGAAGAGTTTCAGAAGTTTACCAACACTCATTATCCAAACAGAGCTGAGGCCAACAGGATCAATCATCTCTACAATGACACCCTTGCCCGTCATTTCCGACAAGTATTGAAGAAGAGAGAGAAACAGACCACCTTGGACATGTTTTTCAAGAAGCCATCTTCCAAAAAACAAAAGGTGGAACAAGAGGTGTTGACCCTGCAAGCTCCGGTAGCCTCTCCTGAATCTGACTCCAATTAAAAAACAATAAAAAGAGACCTGCTGCAATGTGTAAAAAGTCTGTATCTGTATGAATGTGTGAAAAAAGTGTTCCTCCACCTCCTCCTCACATCTGACTACCTGGCATAATTGGTGACTGCTCCATTTTCATTTTTTTTTAATGGTACAGTACAGTTATTTTATACTGCGGAATGAATTATGTTTTAACGTATTTCTATGGAAAAATGCATTTCGTATAACGGACATGCACCTGGAATGGATTAAGTACGTTATACGAGGCACCACTGTATTTGAAATTATATATATTTTTTAAAGAATGAAATCTTTGTACATAATCAAATTGAACATGAATAATCTTATAAAATAAATTACTTTATGTTTTAACTTCTACATGTTCAAACAAATACAATATAAAAATCTAATGCGTATCAAATAGTTATTTTTTTCTTTCTAATAAATATTAATGTACACAAGAATTTATTTTGTTTCAATTTCCATTTGTTTCAATAATTTCTTGGAGAAATTATTGAAACAAATGGGTTGTCTAAAGCAGCAAATTGTGCCAGGACACGGAAGTTGGAAATTGCCTATCAACTTTCCAAAGACATTTACAACAAAAAATCAATCTCCATTAATGCAAAAATTAGACATTAATAACACAGTGATAAAACCGCAAGCACTTTATGCAGCAGAAGGTATTGCTACTCTTAAAATGGGGGAAATAGAAAATATGGAGAAAAAAGAGAGGAAGATCCTTTGAAAAATTCTGGGGCCAAAAATAGATGAACATGGTAACTACGTGCTAAGGAGCAATAAAGAGCTTTATCAAAAAATCCCAAGACTCGGATACAATTCGGAGAAGATGAGTAAGCTTCTTTGGACATATAAAGAGAATGGGGAAAAATAGGCTAACGGAACAAATTTTTACGTATTTCAACAACCTGAAGAATAAGAATCAATGGATCAATGACACTCAAAAAGACATGGCAGAAATGGGCATATCGGAAGAAGATATCCAGAACAGGGAAAGGTTTAGAAACAAAATAAAGAACTTCAAGGGTTTTCAGGAAAAGGAAAGTAACAGACGTGGAAGACTCTTCACTCAGGAGCAAAGACAACAGCAGAGCGAGAGAATGAAGAGGTATTAGAAAGAAAGGAAGAAGAACAAAGGGAAGGGAAGAGGGAAAAGCAAGTCATAATTAGTTGTTTGTATGTGGTCCAAAGATGGCCGGAATCGACACAAGAAGAATGTACACAATAAGATCAACTGAAATTTTCACCATTAATCCCATAATTCAAAAAACAACATGCTCTATCATTTTCTTTTAATTAGATGCATCAAAATCAATTTATATTTGATATGAAATATTTTAAAATAACCATTTGAATATGCAGAAAACTACATAAGTTTATTTGATACATTTAAATAGTTTTACTATAAAATTCTCTTTCTTGATCCTCTAAAATATTTAGAAAAAACTTTTGACCATTGACAATTGAGGAGTTTAGCATAAAAACAGCATATTTCACAAAACTACAAAAAAATGAGTTAATAAATTTGGATTTGTCCATCAACAATCCATCTTCTAAGAAACTTTCATGGTTTAATTGCATGCCTCCCAGATTGTACATTCACATTAATAAAACACAGCATATTAAATAGCTGGCAAATTGAAACAAATTCTTTTTCTCAAAAACTTTCTAATTTGAGGGATACCATTCTTCCACAAAGTTCCTCAATTGTCAATAGACAAACTTATCAAAAGATAAAATAACAAATTTATAGAAAACATTTAAAGTACTTTTATTATAAATAAAAAACAATTTTTATATAAAAATTTGTTTTAATTATTTTCTATATTTCGTATTCACATACAAAAACTGTTATATAATAATACTCAAAACTTCAAAAATAAATGTAAAGACAATGAAAGTGATAAATTTACATTAGAAAATTCACATTACAGTATCGTAATAAGTTAGACATTTTAGAAATATTTAGGTAAAAAAAAAATTATTATATATTTAATTATCATAATTAAAGTATAAAATTTGGTAAATAGATTACATAAACATTTTAATGATTTAATTAAAAAAGTAAATGAAGTGACATTTTAAACACACATTTGCCAATCTCTAGTAATCAATCCAAACCATCATGAACTGAAAATTTTTATTCATAGATATCTGAGGATATAATATGCAAAAGGATTTTAGCAATCTTATAAATTTCGTGCATTTAAATAAATCTGCTGATATAAGATTGATAGCATAAAAACTTTTCTGAAACTTATTTAGTATAAATAAAATTTAATTTAATTTGCATAAGAATTAACTCTACATCAATTTCAAACAGAAATAAAATTATCCAATATGATAACCAGGAGTGTTTATATATTGTCTCAAGCATGATCTCAATTATGTATTCTAAAATTTTTATTAAAATAGGAACTTTTAGAAATGAGTTTTAACAAATCAACTTATATTTTTTAAAATTTCAAAATAGGCTCAATTTTAGGATGTGATTAGTTTGTAAATGGGTCTTAAAATTTGCTAAAAATAACTTAACTAAAAAAAATACTAAAAATTATAGTAATAAATGATGTAAAGTTGTATTGTGATTATTAATAATCAAACTAAAAATGCAACAAAATAATCTACAGTTTAATAAATTCAAAACATACCGAATTAAGTGGAAAAATAGGTGGAGCATAATGATGGATGCCCCCTGCCATCATTCCTCCAGGGAAATAGTATCCATATCCAGGAGGTAGAGGTGCAGGATTAATGAAAGGCTGGCCATGAGGCTGTGTTGATTGACCCTGAGACAATGCTGTTGATACTGCTGCTACTTCTGTTTCACCACGACTATATTTAACATCAGCAACTGCAAAAGAGATAGAATAAAGATTAATCATCAAAATGAGTTACCATTAAAACACATTCAGATTTTTGATTTTATAATAAAAATAAACTAAATCATAATAGTAAAAGTATATTATAATAGTAAAAGTATTACATTTTGCAGTCATACCCGTATATGCAACATTTCCAACATTAGGATCACGACCAGTCATACTTGTTGATGCTTGAAATTGCATATCATAATAACCCTAAAAAGTTTTAATCCAATATTTTAATTAAAAAAGAAAACTAGAATATGAAATAAATATACAAAAACTTACATAGAATGGTAAACCTGCTTGACCCATTATGTACTGATGTCCTAGCATGGCTGGAACACCTGGTGGGATGTTAGGCATAACTTTTCCTGCTATAAAAAAATTACTACCAGCTACTTTCAAACTGAAAATATTCTTACCTCAAATACATACTAAAATCTGAAAAAAAATTTTTAAGCAAAAAATTTTTTGCGAACTTACTTGCAGGTAAAGAATTCTTCAAAACTGATGTTGTTGTGGTCGAGGAAGAACTATTTAATCCTAATGCAGAAGTTGCTATTAGGCCTGCACAACTGCTGACTACTGCCGAAGTAAGTGCAGGTACATTCAATGCACTTGTGGTGACATTACTTAATTCATAATTATGCTGTAGAAAACAAAAATTTAATAGTTTGTTTGAGAATAAACAGTTATTGTTAAAAGTTTTCAAAATTCATACTTGAGCAGTATTATGTTGTACATCTCTAACACCATGACTTAGAGAACTACCGAGTTTTGAAGAAATTGAGGAAGAGTGTAGTGGCTGCTGAGAACTTGCTGCCGCAGAACTATTATATCCTTGTTGGTTTGCAAAATTTGAAACACCATATCCAGAAACACTGTGAGAATTATATGCTATAAAAGAAGATTATTTTGTGAATATTAATTTATACTTTATTTAAACTTTCATTTCTAAATCTAATATCCTAACCAGTTTGTGATCCATGATAAGTGCTGTTGCCTGAAGACTGTGTAGAACCACTGTAAGCAGACTGACCCATTACATAGGAAGTTGAAACTGCAAAATTTTGACTTTGTGGGACAGAAACATAGCTATTTTGTTGTTGATTATTTAGAGAAGATAATGGAGAATTAGAATAACTGTTACTGGAAGGCGTTAAATTTGAAGAATTTAGAACAGATGATTTCTGCCCCGTATATTGACTTTGATAACTTGTAGCACTGTTTCTGTGACCAGAATAACTGTTTACAGTTGGATTATCAGAGGAATTGTTTTCTAATGTGCCTGAAATAATTGAATTTTTTTTAAAATCCTATCTATCAATCATTTTTACAATAATTAATAAAAACAAATAATGAATAATTTGATACTTCTAAAATCTGTAATAATATGATAAGATTAAAGTACTGTACACTTCTTTTCTTCTGTAATAAAAATACTATCTCTAAACAGATTATTGTTAAAATTTAAAAGGTCTCTTACAGAAAAAGTTAATTTTTCAATATGCATTGTATTGTAGATAAATATTGTGCATTACTTGAATGCTAATTTAAATTTAAAATGTAAAACAAAATTTTTTAAACAAATTTATTTATCTATTGCTCTTATCTCTGTTTTCCTCCCATTTTCAATTATAAAATTAATAGTATTAAATAAAATAATTAAATTTTATTTTGAAAACTTTTCATTATCTAANATAAAAGCTACGAGCCTCTGATCGGTAATGTTTTTACCATAAGGACATGGTAAGATGTTTCGTTTTCGACTACGAGTGACGTCAAATAAGAAACCAATCAGAAGCGTTTCTTCTCTATGAGGCAACCTTATATTCTAAGACCTTGAGCGCAACCTACTTTTGAAGCCTCTTGTTCTAAATACTAAATAATGCTACCAAATCGATTTATTACTGAATAAAAAATATACTAATCAATCAATTTAATATTCAATGAAATTATACTAATAATCGACTAAACTTCAGTGAATTTTACTGTTTTGAATGGGTCCTTGCTGTTGATTATAATAACCAGTAATTATAATAAACAGTGCTTACTAAATATAGCATAAACAATAATATAATACACGAATTACGTTTAATAATGTTTCGTTCGCTAAAATCCAGGAACGAGTAGCATAACTTTCCGCGCCATCTTTTATGAAATTTTATTTTGAAAACTTTTCATTATCTAAGAAAATAAACAAAACAAGTTTGCTTGGAAGCAATTTTCTAAAGCTATAAATTCAGTTTATTAAATAGTGTGTACGCTCTGAAAGTGCACTTAAGCAGCTTTGATAGGATTCATAAGTTATAATTTTATATACAAGCTCAGGGAGAATAATTTCTTAACTGTTTTATGATGTCTTTGAAAATTTTTAGTTATATACATGCATTATTATATAACTGCCTTTGTAATTTTTATTAAATTATGCTTAAAATTCAATCTGAATATTCTATAATCTAAAAATAAATACAATTTTAATTCTCTTTGATCTGCTAAAAATCTGGAGTAAGAAAAATCTGAAAAACAATTTAAACCTGCTAAAACTAATAGAAAATTAAAATTATATAATATGAAATTAAAGTATTTTTTTTACAAAAATAACAATGAGAATATACAATACCATCTAAGGTGGTTGTTTGTCCAGCTAAATTTCCATATGCTGAGATTCCACTAATTTCTCTTCTGTCTTTTTGAGATGTCAGAAGAACTGAATCTGATCCAGTCACCTAAAATATGGAATTTTTTAATATATATGTTTTTTAAACCTTATTTTAACACATTCACGGTGTTACGAGGCACATGTGACTTGTATGAACATGTCTAGTTAGGGCTACAGACACAATTGCTTGTTTTTCCGTAGGGCAGCGCATATGTTTTGATAACATAATTCTACAAACATCATACTTGATACATCAATATTATTTTATTAAGTGCAATAAAATATATTAATTTAATATACGAGGCACAGGTGACTCGTGACGCCCAGCAGCTGCCTAAACATTTATCTACTGATTCTGTGAACATGTTAATGAAAATTACTTGATAATTTCCAATAAAATTAATTGATACTAACTTTTGAAACATCTGTCAGAGAGGTAGAATGATCCTTTTCAGCTGAACTATGTGAAGTGTTGTTTCCTGTCACATCTGTACTGTGTGAAGGCATTGTATAATTTGTATCTTTATTCAATGTCACAGAAGTAGAAGTCTGCGTGTTTTGGTTACTATTTGTTGATTGATTAGAATGGCTTGAAAAAAAAAATTAAAATAAATTATTACTTGATATAATTTTATTAGAACATTTTAAAACAAAAACAAATATTTACTGCATGGTAAATGGTTATTATAATCCAACATGTACATTTTTAAAATTTGTTTTATTCCAAAAATGGAATGTTGTAAACTGTTATATAATAATTGATAGCTTTGTTCTTTTTAAATTGTAAAATTCAAAAATATCTTCTGAACAAGATCGATTAAGACAATAAAAAATGTTAGAATAATAAATATTTACTGCATAGTACAGAAGAATCTCATTTTAAAGGATATCTCATGCTGCCAAAAATCTGTTGTTCCAAGAATGTTATATCATAAACAATGGATTTCCCACACACCTATGAAAATATCACCAATGTTATTTCACACTGCATGCACAGTTATTCAAAAATTTTCCATTTTTAACCACTACATGTAAGAAATACCAGTACTGAAATTATTCAGTCTCCTGTAATCTCTCTTTATTCTAGAGAAATGGATATGTTACAAGATCACATATTAAGATGTATGTGTACACAACAAAGCTGATGGAAATTGTATATACTGTAAGCACAGAAAGAGGCAAATTACATATGCTCATTAGCACTTTGCTTGACTTCACAATTTGTTGAAAAACTCATCCACCTTGGTTTGTTTTGATGTCACTTTTCTGTCTATTGAATACAACAGCCAATTGATATTAGCAAGGCCATGTCATGTTATAACCTGTTTGTTCATGCCAAAACTTATCATGAAGCTCTTTACAACTTGGAAAGACTCATTGACATCACTAAGTTTCAGCATCACACTTGGACCAGATCAAAATGTTCGCTAGGTGGCTCCTCCTCAATCGTATCAGCGCAGCAACTCCCTTCATACAATTCTTCAATTGTACACACCCTAGTTATCAAACTATAAATTTCCAGTAACACCAAAACATTAAACGTTGAAAAAAAATGAAGTTTACAATAGATTGGGGTAGAAAAAAATCCATTATTCCAAGTAATGGAGCCTCTAAAAGGAGGTAAAATTATATTGATCTGGTGGGACTGGGGAAAAAGTCTGTTATTCTGCAATCCGTTAAAATGAGATTCTACTGCAAATTGTTACATTTCTTGTTAATGCTAGTGCAGTTACAAAAAGAAATTTAGGTAATTTAATCCAATTTATCTTAAAAATACCTTTCTGGATAAGCTGATGGTGTTTCTGCTGTATTAAAATCAAATGATACAGGATCTGCTCCAAATTCTAAAGCTCCAAATTGTACATCAAGAGACTGAATAGCATCATCTGGCATCTCAACTGCAGATTCTGGAATCTTTTGAAATAATTAAAAGTAAGTAACAGGAAAAAAAATTGTAAATTAGAAGTTAAAACCAAAAATATGCATACCTTAGAAGGAGGTGGAATTCTAGCTTTCTGTGTCCTCGATCTTGGAGGAAGAGGCTGAGATGAATTTGTTACATGTACAGAATTATTATTTGATTGCTCAACACTTCTATTGAGAGGTGTTTGACCATTAGGTAATGGTGATGCTGCAGAAAAAGGACTCTGATAATTGGCACTGACTGACGTTGCACTATGAGATACACTACTTCCATTCATTACACTTCCCACCTAAATTAACACCCACAATTTAATTCATTGATCTAATTATGAACTAAAACAAAAAATTTCAATATAAAACTTACACCAACAGCTGCTTTGATTGTTTCTGCAGCTTGTTTAGCATACTGACTAAAACTGTACTGATTGTGATCAACTTGCGAAGGATTTTCTGACATTACAGATTCTCCTGAGAGATTAGTCGATGGAATGTCTGATCTCACATTTGCTTGTTGCAACAAAGTTGCTAAATCCAATCTTGAAAAAACAAAAAACACACATATTCATATGCCACATGGCTATATATTCCTCAGATCAATTTTAAAATTAATATATAATAAAATATAATGATGGCAATATTACTTTTTCTAATAATGTTAAAATTAAATACTGTAATGCTTTCTTTAAAATCTTATTTATCCACTACTTCCTGCTTTATTCAAGATCTTTAGAATACTTCCTTTAAATCCTAACTGCTTTTGGCTCATCAAAGGTAGCATTTACAAAAAAACTTTGTAAAACTCAAATTGAGCACTATCAGCTTTCAAAGTTAACCAATTTCAAGCTAACACTAACATGAGCAAATGATCTAATATGACACTTTCAGCTGGACAAATTATTAGATTATCTACTCGCGATGATAAGATTAGCTCAAACAGCTTAGTATGAAGTCAATAATGTTTGATTTTAAATTTTACAATCTCTTTCTGTAATTTTTATCTCAAAGAGCAAAAAGGCTTGAAAATATTTGGGAATTAAGAAAAGTAATCTAAAATTCTCCAATAAAACAGGAAATTAGCATAGTAAATTTTAATCTTTTATTTAGACTTATACTATCTCTGTTTTAAATTAGTTACCATATTTTAATATTTTCTCTGAATATTGGGCAGTATTGGCAGAGTCAACATTTGATTAATAGAATACAACTTTATACATACACATCAATTTAAAATATTTGGAATGAGTTGCCTTACAGCATTTATTATTATTTTTTGTTAAAGGTCATTCTAAAATTTGAAACCGAATAATTCAAAAATGCATCCAAAGTATTTTCAAAATAAAAAAAGACAAATATTTTCTTAACATTGTAAACTTGTATGGAAAGTGCTGTAAGCTGATTCTAATAACTACAAAATCATACATAAAGACACACTAAGACAAGAAAATTGACTATTCTCATGTATCAAATGTAACTCCATTTTTTCTTAAAAATTAAATATTGTTGTTAATGTTTGATTTATATTTTTAAATTAAGAAATATATAGTTGACCCCCCTATAACACTGTTGATTATTCCGTTTTATATGAATTCCATGTTGTACAAGTCACTTAGATTTTACAAATACGTGAGCTGTTCACAGCCCGGCACACATATTTGTAATTTCTTAAAGTTATTTTTTTTAAAAATATGATAACAATTATTTCAAAATATAAGCAACATATCAGAAATGTCATTAAAATATAATCAACATTCAATTAATAAAATCTAAGTTTAATAATACATTATCATTATCTTTTTTATAAAATTTTTAAATAATTATACAATGAAAATACTATTTAATTAAAATATACATAAAAATATACCTTTGTCCTATCTCTGGGGCAGTGTTATTGGGTAATTCAGAGAGGGCACTTGGGGTAAAAACTTTAGTTTCTGTCAACTAAATTATGAATAAAAATTAATATATAGATCTTTGTAACCAAGATGTTTTAAAAAACTTAAAATAAATTAAATTATTAAAATATAAATGCTTTTTCTCAGTTAAAAACATAACTAATTCATTAAATTTTATAAGCAAGTTTTATATTATAAAGATTAAATATTCCAAAGACATATGACTATAGATGTCAA
This sequence comes from Centruroides sculpturatus, assembly GCF_000671375.1. Taxonomy (NCBI): domain Eukaryota; kingdom Metazoa; phylum Arthropoda; class Arachnida; order Scorpiones; family Buthidae; genus Centruroides; species Centruroides sculpturatus. The sequence continues at coordinate 495,097 of NW_019384776.1, forward strand.
TTATAATACTAAAAATGATTTATTAATTAAATATAGCTTAATAAATAACTTTTATTATTATTATTATTATTATTATTACTACAAATAAATATAATTTGCAGCCAGATTTGTAAGATTGTAAGAGTAAACACATTACAATTATTAAACATTATCTAATGTAAATCATTTTCCAAGAGGAGTAATTTTGAGATTAAAGAAAATTTGTTGAAAATAATAATATTATTACAATGTTTTTATGGTAAATTACAAAGATACAAAAATATTACAAAAATTACTATAGAGATAATAGAGTCTTATCACATTGTTACTGCAACATCAAAATGGCACTTCTATGATCAGTTTTTTCATTAGTCATATAATTATTACATAGGAAAATATTACAGTAAAGTAATACTGATATTGAACATCTTGATTCAACATTTTTTTCACACTGCTATTGGTAACATCAAGTTTTGATGTTACCAGTAGCAGTGTGATAAGTCTCTGTTATCTCTACTATATTATTTGTTCCTATGTTTGTAATTAACATAACCAGTACACCTGAAGACCTTGGGGTCTTCAGGTGTACTGGTTATGTTAATTAAAAAAAAATAGTTTATGTTTAGGTTGAAGATCTTAACTATTTTTTCAGGTTTCTGGAAAAAACCTCACCCTAGTTTCAAAAATTTCTATGTATTTTAGGCAAATTACAAGTGATTAATGATATTAGAAGTTGATTGGCCAGTCTGTGAGAAGTTATGGATCATAACTCTGGAAATTTTATCTGTTCTATGTTTGTAGATATTCAATAATGCTCAAAGAAACCGAGTTAACATGTTCTTGTTCTATGGCCTTCAATTATCAAATTATATTTGTCAATATTTTGAAAAAAAAAAAAAAAAAATTGAATCAAAATATTCAATACCAGTATTACATTACTGTAATATTTCCCTATCACATGGCTATATATTCCTCAGATCAATTTTAAAATTAATATATAATAAAATATAATGATGGCAATATTACTTTTTCTAATAATGTTAAAATTAAATACTGTAATGCTTTCTTTAAAATCTTATTTATCCACTACTTCCTGCTTTATTCAAGATCTTTAGAATANCTATATAACAATTATATGGCTAATGGACAATCAATTATATTTTTACTTGAAATTAAGTAACTCATAATTAAACTATTTGTATAATATTTTAAGACTGCATGCAAATTGTTACAATGAACTACTACTGATGCTTCACACTGTTTTAGCCAAAAAATTTTTTACACATAAGGTGCTTACTTTAAAACACTACAATTTTAATTCTTAATAACTTATAATGAAAAGAATATGTAGTTTAAATGACTAATATCAGTACACAAACTTTATTTCATTATATGTTCAACATAACTGCCATGCTTACTTTGGATTAGTGTATTCAAATGCAAATATCAAAAACATGATTGAGAATTTCCTTATTGAGTTGTTTGACAAACCAAGTAATGGATTCCTCTACAATATATGGGGCATTTTTTTTTAAGTGTCTTCAAAGCAAGAATTAAAAAATTTATTTTGCCACTTTCCAACAAATCACTGAATTCCTTGGAAAATGTCCTTCATTTCAGTTTTGCTTGTTTTGTCAAAGCCTACACAAAATATATTTTGTAACAGAACATTTTATTTTTAATTCAGAACATTTTATTTTTATTCTGTTACAAAATATATTTTGTAACAGAACATTTTACAGAACAGAACATTTTATGCAGAATAAGCCAAGTTGTTCTAAAAAAAAATTCCTTGCTCCAATGAAATTCTATGAAGTGACTTCATTGTTGGGCTATTCATGACACTTTCTTGAATTTCTTCCACCTTTGCTTCCATTAGATGCTTTGCTTTTGCAGTGTTTTAGACTCACTATGGACATATTTCCTGTTTCTTTAAACTGTTTGTATAGTCATCAAATTAATTTTCTATCTGGTGCCCATGAAGTTCCACACTCACTCTTGTTGCATGCTTAAGATTAATCTTAGTTAAATATACCACAAAAACTAGCACAAAATAATTGTTAAGTTTAGAAACAGTTATTTTTAACATGCAGTAACTATAGCAGCAATAACAATGAACAGTATGGCTCCAAAAATTTTGATTAATATTATGTAGTCATTTATAATAAAAAAATATACAGTTTAAGTTACCAAGAATTAAAATTGTGGCATTTCAAAGTAAATAACTCTATTGATATTGATACATCATAATTATGATTACATTTCCATAAAATTAAAATGTTGTAAAATTAAGCCTGGATTCAAGAATAGTCTCATAAGATACTATACAGAAGTAGTTGCCAACTTTTCTGACCTCACTGACCACTAAAACTTACAACTTTGAATCCTATCAACCACTGTCAAAAATATTTTTTAAATGATACAAGCATCTATAACCCGACGAGTGACAAAAAACAACCAAACATTTTGTATTTCTTTCATAATACAGTCGACCCCCCTATAACATGGGTTCCTATATCACGGCGAAAAAATTGCAACAGTATTCGTACAAACATGCTAAAAAAACTCCTATAATTCGATAAAACGTCATCGCCAACTCATGTCGCAACAGGATTAGTCGAATCTAGACCAATAGCGGATATTGCACAAACCATTGAGTTTAAACGAGCAGCAGACCTACTAAAAACTATTTATTATTTAACGTCCATAAAAATTATATTTATATTAATGATGTCTCCAAAGTTCAGCAAATCTTTTGCAAAAAAAATAATTTATCAGGAAGCATGCGCGAGTGCCATTTGATGACAAGCTCTATGATAAAAACAAGCTTAAGCAATGGCATAGTTGAACGATGCACAGTCAGTAAGTAATCCTACAATTTTTTGTTTATAGCATAGTTTATATGGATTATTCCCACAAAATTATACATATTTTGGAAATGTTGAGTCGAATTAGTCTAGAATCGATTAATTTTATGGAATAAACCTTTCAAACAGTCGTAGTCCATAAACTGCATACGTGCCGGGCTGTGATTGGCTGGACTCGTAGAAAATGGATTCATAAAAACCGAAACATGTCTACCGTGTTATGGGGGGGGGGTCGACTGTACTTTGCATAACCTTGAGTTTATCAGTGTCCAAATTTCTCAGACTACAAAAATCTTCTCATGGACCACTGGTTGGCAACCATTCTAATGTCATAAAGTACCCAGAAACTAATGATATTTTACATTTCATTTTCACAAAACAGTAATAGCACTTAATAATAAAACAGAAGAGGTTGGTAATGAGAGTAGGTCTTACGACATCAATAGTGACTGTTTTTATTTTAATAGAGCCAATAGAAAGAAGTTTATAAGTGAAGCATTTTCAAAATTTTCTTGCTTCACATGCTTGTGATGATGGAGAAGATATTTTTATTTTGTTAGAATTAAAACAAGTAGAAATTACTTTTAGGTAAATTTATATATAACAGATAATACTTAAAACTTACTTCTACAAAAAATCATAGCTAACTTAGGTATGAAATGAAATTTTCCCAAAATTAATATGGATAGTATAAAAATATTGAAATTTGGAGGAAGTTAACCTTATTTTTTCTATTAAACAAATGAACTATGTTAAATTATAACAAATGAGATTTCTTCTTATGACATTCATAAACAGTTTTAATTCCACTGAGGAATTCTATCAATAGTGCCTAAGTACTCAGATACCACCTTTCCCAGTACATTAACCTAAAAGTGCTATTAGACATCAGAGTACAGTAGAGCCTCGAAAACTCAGCCTAATGTGGACTGAAGGGTGGCTGAGTTTGTGAAAATGTCAGGTTATCGGGAATGGGGTTAAAAAAAATAAGTATGAGTGTTTCCTCAGAAAATACTGTACTGTATGTATTGTTTACTTGAGAATACAACAGAGAATAAACTGCCCAAATACCATTAAACAAAGGAAAAGTACATCTTTTATGAAGGCATAGAGCCTTTACTACATGAAAATGAAAATTAATGAATACACTGTACAGTAATTTACTGATAAGACAAACCTCAGAAAAATACTTTATGAGGCATAAAGCTGTCTTTATCATGAAAATTAATTAACTAAGGATTTTTTTTCCCTGCCAGGGTGTGGCCGAGTTATCCGGAGTGCCGGGTTATTGAGTGCCGAGTTTTCGAGGCTCTACTGTATTCACTAGACTTTTTATGATATCATAGCTTATGATTTGTTCTATGAATACAAGACTTTGCATCTGACAACTTATGATGAATTTTGTTGAAACTTATGAGGTGTTTGTGAATCTGGACCCTGGTCTGTATTTACTAAGGTTATTTTTACAGTTCTACAAAATTTTAGACACTTCCTAAAAAAATTTGTTTTCTTTCTTGTTTTCAGAAAGTGTCAACAACAGCAGATTTAGATGAGACTAATTTTTGATGAGTCAAATTTGAGCCCATCTTACACATCTTGTTTTTATATTTAGTGTTTTAGAATCTCAATCAGTAATAAAAATTTAACACAACATTTAAACAAAGTAGAAACATCAACTAAATCATAACCAAAACATTAAAGTGAAAAATAAGCATGCTTAATTAATAAAAAATTAGCAAGTACAGTAGCCTTTCATTATATCAGTGGTTCTCAACTGGGGGTACATGTACCCCTAAGGGTACGAGCATAAATTGAAGGAGTACATCTAACTTTAATTATAAAATGGTGTATGTTAATCAATTTGCTGTAAATTATTAACACAAGAAATAAGACACGACAAAACCTTGCTTTAAAATATCGCAGTAGGAACATCGATTTCCCTCTTAACAGTCTAAACAACTTGTTTATCCACTTGATTTGCCTGTCTATTTGTGCCGTTAGTGCCGAGCGAACCTGTAGTCTAGTAAGTGGGAACCAAATTTTGAAAAAATTGTTGAAGATTTATCGCAACAAATATCCCATTAAATTTTGTTAGAAATTATTGTAGAATAATTTAAATTTTCTTTATTGTTAATTATAATTATTTATTTTTAGGAAATGTAATTTATACATGAATTGAAATGACTTCTGTGATTTTATATAATATACTTATCAAATAATAATAAATAAATGTATGTACCTGATTAAATTTATTATTATTTATGTAAAATAAGTAATTCACTTTTAGGTATAGTTAGTTAGTTTTTTTATGGCGCTCAGTTATAAGGGCTGTATACATCTAATGCAGTAATTATAAAACTTACATACAAAAATATAAGAGGTACTTGAGAAACAGCTAATGGGCTAATAGGGCACATCAACAAAAAAGGTTGAGAACCACTGCATTATATCACTCTTTTGGGTATTTTGCATTTTTTTTTTTTGGGGGGTCTTCCAAATATTCTTCAGCCAATAATTTTAAAAAAATCAGTTGTCATTGAATTTCTACTGGGAAAGAAACATCTTACTCTAACCACTGTATGAAATACAACCCACAAAAATACAAGTCAAAATGGAGATTGAAAATAGACAAAGTAAGAGGATAGATACATCAGTTAAATTGCACCATCTGATATATTGCTCATTTGATTTCTCTCTCTACATGCAAATTAATGAGAGACTACTGTACTAATTGAAAAATCATTATACTAAAGAAAGTATAACAGAAAAATCATTCAAGTGCTTGGTGAAAATAATAAAATCATCTAAAACTGAATTACTAATAATTTCTCTAACTAAATAGTTTGTACAATTAGATCATTGATTATTATTACAGTAGAGCCTCGATTATCCGACCCCCGATTAACCGACACCTCGGTTAACCGACCGTCCTAGTCGGCAAATTTCAAATGTCCGCTAGTGATGTGGCGCTACAATATTTGGCTGTCTTGGCTACTTTATTATTATTTTTTACGTGTTTTAGCTGGCAACACTCATTCGACCATGAAAGGGAGCCGGTATTTAAACAAGGCTTAATTTTCTAATTTTTAACGATATGATAGTGACGATTATTATTTTAAAAAATTTTTGTTAGGCTTAACATCGATGAAAATTCAACGCGAAATAGGTTAATAGCAATATACTAATATACTAATTACATGGGATATAATAATATACTACACTAATAATGGATTTTTTCATACTTTTCGGTTATCCGACTTTTCAATTATCTGACCAACCCCAGTCCCCAATTGGGTCGGATAATCGAGGCTCTACTGTATTCCAAATAAAATAAAAGCTCTTTCATTTGTAATTAACAATTATCTTTCAAAAGAAATTAAAAAATAATCTTAGATTTTATTGCAAAAAGAAATTAATTTTATATGCAAAATTTTTTCAAAACAAATAATTTGGAGGTATTTAGGTTAGTTAAAATCTCTAAAATAGCTTTTATAAATGAAACTGAATAAAATTACACTTACATATTATTTCTATTCACTATTATATTATAAAACTCATAAGTACAGTACAAGTCATTAATCATTTTTAACCTATCATATTCAAAAATGGTAAATAAAATATACACAGATATTTACACTTTCTGTCCAATCTTCTTCACTCCAATCTTCAGTAGATGGGAAGTCAGACCAATTACCTGTAAATTATTTTTGATGTAATTACATAAATTTAAATTTCTGAAACAATTATAATAAAAATGTGTGTTAACTCATCACACAAAACATTATAGATCATTAGAAAGTTTAGATATTGGCTCATTTTCAAAATATTTGAGATTCAGAAATAGATAAAAAGAAACTCACCAACTGTCATAGGTGTATTATTGGCATCTGCTTGCTCTGCTGTGCTATTAGTCCACGTGTCTATGGACTGTGGAAAGCTATCATTTACTCGATTTTGAAATGTTCTACTTCTATTTCCCCTTCCACGGCCTCGACCTAAGAATGTTTTAAATAGTTTTAAGTGTTATAATTTATGATAGCAGTAAATCACAAAAACAAATGACTCACGTCCTCCTCTATGTCTTCCTTCTGAACTTTGTCTGTCTTCTAAATTACGTTCATTTTTCTCACTTTCTTTATTTCGCCCTTTAGAATTAAATGAAATAAATAAGCTCATTGTTAATACAAATGTAACTAAACTTTAAAGTATAATAATTACATTTTCTACCACTCCCACCCCTATTCAACCTGGGAGGACCACCCCTGTTTCGAGACCCTTCACGAAGTTTAGTGTCGCGATTACGACTTCTCTCTCCTTGTACTCTATTCTCTTTGTTACTTGGACTGACATCAGTACCATTTGTTTCAGCTGTTTTCACTGTTGAAGTCTGACGATTCTTTTTCTTTTTACCAGATAATTCCCATTCACCCTAAAAACAAACAACAAATATTTATAAAAAAAATACAGCAGGAAAGATTCAATATTTCTTGGTTTTAGCTTAAAAACAAGCTTTAAAAACAAAAAACCTAAAAATGTTGATTGCATTTTTTCCTCTTATCTGCCTTTTATCAGAGACAAAAGATAAGGGAAAAAAAACTCAAATATTTTTAGCTTTTCATTTTTAAAGCTTGTTTTTAAGCTAAAACCAACAAATAAATATTTAATAATTTATTATTTTTGTTTAATATAAAACTTTTAAGGATAATTTGTAAAAATATAAAAACAAATATTAGGGAGTATGATATTCTTAAATAATATGAAATCAAACTTTATGTTTCAAATTAAATCCACTAGAACAAATCTTTGATTAATAATAACATTTTTTTACTTTGTCATCCATAAAAAATTTTTATGGTAAAATTAAAAAATATGAAAATGTTGCAGATACTTCTGATCAAGATCAACAAAACACCTGAGACGATGACAATACTTTGTAAGAAGAAAATGTCCTCATTTAACTAAAATTAATATGTCATGCAATACTTTTAATTGTGATTGTTAATTAATTATTGATTGGAAATAAATTATTGATTGCTTTAATAAACGTCTTTCTCTTAGCAACGAAGAAGAATAGTATACTTTTGCTAATTTCTAGAACCTAATCTATGTTTTGCATTAGTCCTTTGTTTCTTATAGCAGGAATTCACATAACACAGCACTTTTTTGGAATGTAACTACCATGTTATATGAGGGATACCTGTATTTACATTTAATATAATTAATCCTCTCTCATTTATCCATTAATATCACTAATAAAAAAATTTCATTTACAACTTGTTTAATTACCTATAAAAAATTATCAAACTACAAGAATAAATTATTGCATACCTCATTCTGTTTACCATCCAACAGCATAACTACTGCTTTTGCAAAATCATCGTCACAATCATGAAGAGCAACAATTGCTTCATCATTTGATTTTCCAGTTAACTCCATAACCTTAAAAAAATTTCTTTTATATAGATACTTGAAAATTATAGTCATTTAATCATTTTTAACCTATCATATTCAAAAATGGTAAATAAAATATACACAGATATTTACACTTTCTGTCCAATCTTCTTCACTCCAATCTTCAGTAGATGGGAAGTCAGACCAATTACCTGTAAATTATTTTTGATGTAATTACATAAATTTAAATTTCTGAAACAATTATAATAAAAATGTGTGTTAACTCATCACACAAAACATTATAGATCATTAGAAAGTTTAGATATTGGCTCATTTTCAAAATATTTGAGATTCAGAAATAGATAAAAAGAAACTCACCAACTGTCATAGGTGTATTATTGGCATCTGCTTGCTCTGCTGTGCTATTAGTCCACGTGTCTATGGACTGTGGAAAGCTATCATTTACTCGATTTTGAAATGTTCTACTTCTATTTCCCCTTCCACGGCCTCGACCTAAGAATGTTTTAAATAGTTTTAAGTGTTATAATTTATGATAGCAGTAAATCACAAAAACAAATGACTCACGTCCTCCTCTATGTCTTCCTTCTGAACTTTGTCTGTCTTCTAAATTACGTTCATTTTTCTCACTTTCTTTATTTCGCCCTTTAGAATTAAATGAAATAAATAAGCTCAATGTTAATACAAATGTAACTACAAACTTTAAAGTATAATAATTACATTTTCTACCACTCCCACCCCTATTCAACCTGGGAGGACCACCCCTGTTTCGAGACCCTTCACGAAGTTTAGTGTCGCGATTACGACTTCTCTCTCCTTGTACTCTATTCTCTTTGTTACTTGGACTGACATCAGTACCATTTGTTTCAGCTGTTTTCACTGTTGAAGTCTGACGATTCTTTTTCTTTTTACCAGATAATTCCCATTCACCCTAAAAACAAACAACAAATATTTATAAAAAAAATACAGCAGGAAAGATTCAATATTTCTTGGTTTTAGCTTAAAAACAAGCTTTAAAAACAAAAAACCTAAAAATGTTGATTGCATTTTTTCCTCTTATCTGCCTTTTATCAGAGACAAAAGATAAGGGAAAAAAAACTCAAATATTTTTAGCTTTTCATTTTTAAAGCTTGTTTTTAAGCTAAAACCAACAAATAAATATTTAATAATTTATTATTTTTGTTTAATATAAAACTTTTAAGGATAATTTGTAAAAATATAAAAACAAATATTAGGGAGTATGATATTCTTAAATAATATGAAATCAAACTTTATGTTTCAAATTAAATCCACTAGAACAAATCTTTGATTAATAATAACATTTTTTTACTTTGTCATCCATAAAAAATTTTTATGGTAAAATTAAAAAATATGAAAATGTTGCAGATACTTCTGATCAAGATCAACAAAACACCTGAGACGATGACAATACTTTGTAAGAAGAAAATGTCCTCATTTAACTAAAATTAATATGTCATGCAATACTTTTAATTGTGATTGTTAATTAATTATTGATTGGAAATAAATTATTGATTGCTTTAATAAACGTCTTTCTCTTAGCAACGAAGAAGAATAGTATACTTTTGCTAATTTCTAGAACCTAATCTATGTTTTGCATTAGTCCTTTGTTTCTTATAGCAGGAATTCACATAACACAGCACTTTTTTGGAATGTAACTACCATGTTATATGAGGGATACCTGTATTTACATTTAATATAATTAATCCTCTCTCATTTATCCATTAATATCACTAATAAAAAAATTTCATTTACAACTTGTTTAATTACCTATAAAAAATTATCAAACTATAAGAATAAATTATTGCATACCTCATTCTGTTTACCATCCAACAGCATAACTACTGCTTTTGCAAAATCATCGTCACAATCATGAAGAGCAACAATTGCTTCATCATTTGATTTTCCAGTTAACTCCATAACCTTAAAAAAATTTCTTTTATATAGATACTTGAAAATTATAGTCATTCTCATAATTACATAATTGAAAGTCCAATAAAATTTCTATTTTGCCAATAACTTTAGTACTATACACAACAGAAAAAAAATTCAATTACTTATTTAACATGAAAAATGTAATTACAGTAGAGTGTCGTTTATCCGAAAGCTGATTATCCAAAACGTCCATTATCCGAAAGCATTCCAGTCAGCAAATTTAAATTTTCGCTAGTGCTGTAGCGCTGCAATCTTCGGCTATTTCTCGGGTTACTCAAATATTTTACGTTTTTGATACTAAATTAACATCTGAAGTATAATTTTTTATTGTTTTTATATTTTTCAATAAATTTATTTTGTTTGTACAAAATAAAAAAATAATTTTTAATGATACAATAGTCTTCGTTAGGCTTAACACCGACGAAAATTCAACACAAAGCGACACGCAACGGAGAGAAATTTCAACACGGAATAAATTAATATATTTTTTTGTACATGATTCGTTATCCAAACCACCCCAGTCCCCAATTGATTCGGATAAATGACGCTCTACTGTATTCAATTCAGTAAATAATAAAATTGTTTTAAAAACTGGACATTTGAAACTATTAAATAATCTTCTATCAATGTTATTAAATTATCATCAGTTCAGACATGATGGCAATCCAAAATAACATTTAATTTTGAATGTGAAACAGCTTTACATTTATCAATTATAAATATTTCCTGAATTAAATCCCACGGAGTTTATTATTAAAAATGTAAATTTCCTCTGGGGTTTATCCAAAGTCCCAGGATTTTCTCAAGGTCAAGGTTTATTATCTTGAAACAGGAGATGAGTGGGTAAAAAAGAAATATCTAATTGCACATACATTTTTGGAACTACTAAAACTGTATTTATGGATTACAGCTATGACATTTGAAATAATTACTGTTCTCACACTTAACCTGATTAGGTGTCTTTCGATACAGTTGTTATGTTGTTATTTCTGTCTGTTTCAATGTGTCAGAACCAGGAAATAAATTGGAGATGGTGAGTTTGTACCAGGAGATGGTAGTTAAGATAACTACGATCTCTGGGTACAAATTCACCATCTCCAATTTATTTCCATAATTACCATTTAGCTAGTAAGTTCTCAATTTATGAACTCAATTAAAATTTTCCCACATTCAATATTTAACAATATTTATAATTTTATTTCCATAAATTTTTTTGCAAACCTTGGAAATCCAGCCCGAACACTGGAAGGATTGAATTGGAATAGAAAGTGCTGACCTACTTTAGACAATATGGAAAGATAAAATTTTAGTTAATTTCTTATCTGTCACTAAACTACATTATCTAATACTTTGTAATATACTTTAACATGCTTTCCATGCTTTTCAACCTGAGTTTATTTGAAGACTTTGGGTTTAATTGAGAAAATAAAAAAAACACAGTACATAATATAAAACATTCTTTTAAAAGTTTTGTTTTCTAATGAAATTAATTCATTCCTATTAGTCAATTTTTATAAAAAGTATTTTATTTTTCATATTGTATAAAAACAGAACCTATAGGCTGGCTATAGGCTTCTCATACATATATTTCATTTGCATATATGATAAAATTTGTAATGAACTTGATTTATCCACTTATCTCCAAAACAATTACATAGATATACACAGTATAATATATCAATAATTCTAACTGCATTGTTTTAACAGTTAAATATTTTGTTAGTATTGAATTGCCTAAAAAATCCATGCCAACTTTAAGTTTGATCACAACAGTTTTGTATAAATTCAAGCTATAAATATTAAAACAATTTGAGTAAATAAATTAGTTTAGCATTTATAAACAATTAAAATAAGCAAAAATAAAATTACTCAAGATAGGCACATTATATGGGAGAAAAAGCTATGCCACAAAAAGAACCTATCAAATGATTTCAAAATTTCAGCAGAATAATTTTGACATAAATGAATTCATGAATATACTATCTGATAAAAGTCATTCACAACAAAACCAAATTGAAAATAAAGAAAGCAGCATTTTAACTGTTTAAAAAGTTCTCAATAATATTACATTTATCGAAAATGTAGATGTTAAACTATTTGAAACCATGATGTTTATTTACAACTATTGGGGTGGCCAACCTGCGGCTCGCGAGCCACATGCGGCTCTTTGAAGGATTATTTGTGGCTCTCAATAAATGTACCCGAGTTCCCTTTTCTTTTTTGTGTTATTATATTTTAAAAAATTATTATCGTTCCGTATGTGTTTCAAAATGTCTTTTAAATTACTAACAACAAATATGAAAGACTAAGTGCAACGTTGTAACAAATTTCATTTCCGTCCAACTTAAGAATGATATGACTCATTGAAAACTGCGCGAACAAACATAAACAGTGGCGTAATCGTCCGTTATTGACCGACTCCAGACCGATTTTGAATTTGTAAACTGTCATTGCAACAGACAGTTGTCATTGTGCTCTGGAGGAAACAATTTGCATCACTCTTGCTACGGATATAATTTGTAATCTGGAATTTTTTGCATACCTTTTAATATGTATTTAATTGCGGCTCGCGAAAAATTTCAAATTTTGAAAAATGGCTCGGACTATCAAGGAGCTTGGCCACCCTGGGTATAGAGTAACTAATTGTTAATTCAAAATTTGTGCCTGTCTGACAGCATGCACTTCACGTTTTGGCCTTTGGAAAATGAATACTGTATGATTATATTTAACACAAATGTACATAGTGCAACACAAAGATACCTACAAGAATGTCAAATTGAATAATCATCAAATAAAATACTAGATATTCTTGACAGAAGTATTATCATATCTTAATGACTGACTGAAATGTAGCAGTTGGTTTATGATTTCAGTGTAAAAATATCATAGAACCAAAAAGTTGCATATTCAGCTTTGAAAGATCAAAAAATTGTTAGTTTCTGAGTGAAGTCAAACTGCATAAAAACAACATGCACATTGTTTGATTTCTCAGACTACATTAAATAGTAATATTGCAATGAAAGAATGCATTGAGGTATTGAGTACAAAGATAAAAAAAAAAGGAATTGACTATTTAATTCAAAATTTGAGAAATAAAAATTCAAAAAATATTTATTTTCTTTATTATGTAATATAAATATAATTTAAAAAAAACTATATTTTAAACATTCACAGAAAAATAAAAATTATTGTCTGATAGCACCTGTTACACAAAATAGGTTACCTCAGGATAAGTGGTCATTTCACTTGAATGGTCTGTATTTTCCCACTCCTGAAGATAACCAGTTATCAAAGTTATATAATAAAACAACATATACTATAAGATTCAAATAAATTGGACTAAATGCAAAATAGACATGTCAGGAAGATTTTGTTAACAAAATTATGATTCTTGCAGCTGGTCCATTACTAATCAAGTATCAAGTTGAAAATACAAATCTACCAGTTATAACAGTTCAGGAATAATTTTACTACTATTCATTTTATAGCTAAATATAGTGTTTTTTTCTAAATATACAACTTTTTTAAAAAAGTATGAATATGACCTAAAAATTAAACTAATTCTAAAAGATATTTCTAAATGTTAAAAAGTTTAAGCAAACTTACCTGTTCCACTTTTTCCTTTAAATCCGGATCTAATTTGTTAACTTCATTCACAATTTGTGCAATTCTCATCTGTTCAGCTGTAGGCTGTAACAAAATTTAAATATTTAAAATAAATATAAATCCCCAACTGATGATCCATGAGAAATTTGAACATTGATCAACTCAAGGTTACACAAAGTATGAGGGTCATTCTAAAAGAAAACATTTTGATCTGACAGGCCTTGCAGTTCTCCCACCACCCCCACGTCATGGACCTTCCCATTTTTTCATGACAGTCTGACGCTAAGAGCACGCCGCAATGATCGTTTACTATTTATAGTATGACTTTGAAATGTGTGGCAAAATTAAAGATCCCACCAAGTGTGAGATTTGTAGTGTAATACACTTTTTGAATGTGAAAAAAGTCCACCCTATCGAAATTTACAGACAGATATCCAAAGTTTATGGTAATGTGATAAATGAAGCTTCAGTTCAAAAATGGTGCATCATGTTTACTGGTGGGTGAATGAATATTTATGATAAATGCTCAGACCGACCGTCAGTTGTGACTGATGAACTCAAATCAAGGATTGAGGAAAAAATTAAATAGGATATATATTTCACTATAGATGGACTCAATTCGTTCTTTCCCAAAATTTCAAGAACAGTTCTTTATGGCATTGTTAGTGGTGATTTGGGCTACAGAAAAGTGTGCCAGGTGGGTTCCTCGACTTTTGACAGATGAACACAAACAAAATCGGATGGAAGCTGCACCAACTTTTCTCAGTCAGTACAACAAGGATGGCAAGGTGTTTTTGAACCACATTGTTACAGGTGATGAAACCTGGATTTCGCATAAAACTCCAGAAACAAAGCATCAGTCAATGGAATGATTCCAGATAAAAAAAAAAAAGCCAAACAAATTCTGAGCACCAAAAAGGTTATGGCTACAGTGTTTTAGGATCAAAAGGGCATCCTACTTGTTCACTACATGCCTAGAGGGGAGACCATAAATGCAGCAGCCTATTATCAGACTCTTCACCATCTATGCTGTGCCATTCAAAACAAACAGCGGGGGTTGTTGTCCAGAGGCAATGTTCTTCTTCAGGATAACACACATTCGCATGCTGCTGCATTGATGAAGAACTTGCTTCTGCAGTTTAAGTGGGAAGTTTTTGAACATCCTCCTTACAGTCTAGACTTGGCTCTGAGTGATTACTATCTTTTCCCAAAACTGAAGGATTTTTTGGCCAGTAATCACTATGGAAGTGACAACAAACTGAGAGAGACTGTTAATGACTGGTTCAAGAATTTGGCAATAACTGAGTGTGCAGAAGGCATAGAAAAGCTGGTGATACACTATGACAAATGTTTAAATTTGTATGGCAAATACGTTGAAAAATAGCTAAAGTATTACACGTGTTGTAAAATAAGTTTTGTTTCATTATCTTAAATAAAAATATCTAGAGAAACAAACATTCTTTACTTTTAGAATGACCTTCATATTACGAAAGAAATGCAAAATTCTTGGTTGCTTTTTATCACTCATTGAGGGTTTTTTTTTATTCAAATCTAAAACTATACACAAAATGACTTGTCAATAAATAATAATGTCACTAAACCAATAAATAATGTTGTGAGTGTGATTGTTGTCCTTCATGGAAAAGATCCAAGAATCCTTAAATTACTTTCAGCAGCAACAAACTTCACCCTAATTTGTTATAATAAAACAAGCAAATTCCATATTAAGTAAAAGTAAAATAGAACCTTTGTGATAATTATTCTGTAGATGTTTGTATTGGTTAAAAAAATTTATGATAGTGGTCTGTGAGGTCAGAAACGTTGGCGACTGCTGTTCTAAAATATGTAGTTCACTTAATTTTAGTTTTGGAAATTACTATGGAATTGAATTGAAACTTTATAATTTTGTAAAATGATATATACTGCTGCACATGAATTAAGAAAGACATATTCAAATATTTAAATAAAATTTGCAGACTATCAAACTGCACTGAACACATTGGTATTTCACTGAAAACTAAGATGTGTCAATTTCCAATGTAATTAAAATAAAATGTGAGTATGTAATCTTCTTTAGACATTGATAGTATTTAGACTTTTACTTAAACTCTACTTGAAATTAATAACTCCTTACAGGGGAAAATTTTTGAATTAAAATAATGTAGCTTCTGGTTGCATGGAAGTTCATATACAGTTAATCAGGCTTCCTGCCCCTACACTTTCCATATCTGGTCTCAGATTTCATCTAACTCCATTCTTGAGATTAAGGAAAGAAGACAGTGGGAATTTACATGTCTACAATTTTTTCAAATCACATCCCAATAAAATGTGAGACTTGTACAGAGCAGTTAAAGTTGACCCATACAATGATTTCTCAATGCTTCCAATAACGTGGTTCAGGAACTAAGTAGGGAGCCAGATACTCCCATTCCTCCTTCAGCAGAGCTGATAAGTTGTTCCCAGAAGAGTGACTTGTAAGAAGCCATAATAAAATATCCCAAACATGTTTGATGGCTACATACCAACATAATGCCGAAAATCTATCGGGCTAGTTTAATGCTAATTATTAAATAAATTACGTAATCAATTTGGCACTAGAGGTAAGCGTTAGGCACCATCTCTTATTAATATTAATAATTATAAATAAATTAATTAATTTAAATAATTTAGAACCGCTGGGAGAAAGAAAGAAAGAAAAGAAAAGAAAAGAAAAGAAAAAAAAATCGGCCTGGAGCGGGACTCAAACCCACAATTCCTGCTTACCGTGCAGATGCGTTGCCAGTTACGCTATCCGGACCTCCAGTCCGATCTCCTCTTCCAGCGTATATAAGCTAACTATATAACCATTGACGGTTATATAGCGTAACTGGCAATGCATCTGCACGGTAAGCAGGAGTTGTGGGTTCGAGTCCCGCTCCGGGCCGATTTTTTCTCCCAGCGGTTCTAAATTATTTAAATTAATTAATTTATTTATAATTATTAATATTAATAAGAGATGGCGCCTAACGCTTACCTCTAGTGCCAAATTGATTACGTAATTTATTTAATAATTAGCATTAAACTAGCCCGATAGATTTTCGGCATTATGTTGGTATGTAGCTATATTGTATATCGGGTTTGGAGATGTTTGTATATGTTTGATGGCTAAAGATCTGAAGAGCTGGCTGGCCAATTCATTCTTTGTATATCTTCATTTTAAAGTTAAACCTTATTCTACCACAATTATCATCATAAAAACAGTTTGGACAAACAGCACTTTGAAACATGTAGTTCTAGAACTACTGTACATGTATACTTAGGAATTTTAATTTTAAAAAACCAGCTATTTTTAAAACCGCCAAAACATGAAACTTTCTTAATTTATACAAACCACCAGTGTTGTCCTTTTATAATATTGAACTAAAAACAAACAATAAGCTTTAACTCAACAAAATAAAATGTAAAAATTGCAACAAAACTTTGCCTCATTACCAAACATTTTAGATGAGAACATTACTTCACAGGACAATTATATTAGAATTTGCTCTAGTAAGCACAAAATTAGAACAAAATTATGTTACATCTGTATGTAATCCTATTTTTAATACAGTAGAATACATCAAAAACACAACACCTTAATTTGCTGAGAAAAACTTTTAATGAAAATGTTAGCTTTTCATTAAAAGTTTTTCTCAGCAAATTAAGGTGTTGTGTTTTTGATTTACATACAGTCGACCCCCCTATAAGATATAGATACGTTCCAATTTATTAGGAATCTGATTTCTTACAAGTCGTTCCAATCACAGCCCGACACGTGTCAAGTTTACGGACTATGGCTGATTGAAAGGTTTTCTTCCGTAAAATTAATCGATTCTACACTAATCCGACTCAACATTTCCAAAATACGTATATTTTTTCGTAGTTTTATAGGAATCGTAATTATAGGGGGATCGACTGTACAAGTGCTGAGTGAGAGTACACAGTCACAGTAGAATACTTTTTTGTAAATCACTCTGATGATTAAGACCAAGATAGTTACATGCTAAAAACATGCATTCATATGTGCATTAATAAAATAACAAATATACAATAAAATATGCTAACATGAATTTATTTATTTGCACCAAAAATTATTAGATTTTACTAATAATAATTATTGTATAATAAGCAATTTTTACATGTCTAGTTTGGCTCAACAGTTTTCCATTGTCTAAGTGGCAAAAACATGCTTTACATTAGATAATTTAATGTAATGACTTAGGTACAAAACATGTCTGAATATTTTGTATAGTTTCTGGATTCCTGGATTTCTTAGAAGTATGTCTCAGCTTTTTCTTTGCTATCTTAGCTATTGGATTCTATGCATTTTCCAGTTTTTCAGAAACTTACTAAATTAGATGCAAGGAAGTATTGAGCAGTTGGCTTTGCTTTTGTAGTTTCATTATTGCATCAGTGAGACAATGAAAACTGGATCTAATGTATTCAAAATCATTTTTGCTGAGCTTCTACTATGCAATTTTTGAGAATTCCTAATTGCAGCAGCATCAATGGTTTAAAAGATATCCATGATATATTTTTTATTCTATCAAAATTGTACAGTAAAGCACTGTCTACAACTACATCCCCTATTTGGGACAATAGTGAAGGCAATCCAGGAATAAACCTCAAACTATTGAACTCAAATAAAAGCTTTGGAAAAATTTTGACATTTACAGTAGAGCCTCGATTATCCGACCCCCGATTAACCGACATCTCGGTTAACCGACCGTCCTAGTCGGCAAATTCAAATGTCCACTAGTGATGTGGCGCTACAATATTTGGCTATGTCTTAGCTACTTTAATATTATTTTTACGTGTTTTAGCTGGCAACACTCATTCCACCATGAAAGGGAGCCAGTATTTAAATGAGGCTTAATTTTCTAATTTTCAACGATACAATAGCAACGATTATCATTTTAAAAAATTTTTATTAGGCTTAACATCGATGAAAATTCAACGCTAAATAGGTTAATAGCAATATACTAATATACTAATTACATGGGATATAATAATATACTACACTAATAATACATTTTTTCATACTTTTCGGTTATCCGACTTTTCAATTATCCGACCAACCCCAGTCCCCAATTGGGTCGGATAATCGAGACTCTACTGTAATGGATTTTTTCATACTTTTCGGTTATCCGACTTTTCAATTATCCGACCAACCCCAGTCCCCAATTGGGTCGGATAATCGAGGCTCTACTGTACTACTAGTAAATCTACACTAAAATATTGGTCCTACACAGTTTTACACATGATGTAGATTATGAACTAGGTAAGTAAGGTGCAAAAGCTTTGTACATAAGATTTTCATCCTCTGCAGCCTTCATTATGTACAGAGTAAGGTTGCTGATAAAAGTACTTTCACACAGATTTCTTTGGGCAACAAAATACTGTTTTTTCTGATTAGTTTTCTTAAATTTGCTGAACCAAGTCATTAGTATAATAAGTCATAGTTAAAAAAGTAATTTAATATTTTTGAAGTCTAACTAATTTATAAAATAGTCATCATATATTATTATTTTTTTTGTTTGAATTTTAATGTAAAAGGAAGTAACTGTTGTCTATTTATTAAAAATTTATTTTTTAGTGATTCATAATCACACTCTAAGACTATTAATTATCTTGACTTTTGTGTTCATATTTTTCTTTCAGCAGTCATTTCTAGAATGTGACACACTTCATTGTTTTCCACTATCACAAGAAGCTGGTAATGATAATTAATAGTATGTAAATGCATCATTCATAATATTACAATTACATTTCATTTGCAAAACTTTTTTCTTGAAATCACTATTATAGTGAAATATGTGATGTCAACTCATTTTTGAAATTCTTACATAAACAGTTGAAACATTGCCTTAAAAAATCAAAATTGTATGTTTTGACCCAAGAAAAATTTTCTCCATTAACTGACTGTTATCATTTGACATTAATATTACTTAATGTTACAGTCCATTTCAAAATTATAAACACACCCAACATTTTTCAATAACAAAAACATTAACTATAGCAGGGGTGTCCAACCTGCGGGCAAGTTCCAATGTGGCAATAAACGTGTAAGCAAAACCGACAAATTTTTTATTTATTTATTTCAATGACATAAACCTCAAAAAAGAAGTTTCACAAAGCTGTAAACCTTTATACATATTTTACTTTTTAATTAATAGAAAGGAAATATTTTCAAATACTTGAATTGTGTGAATGAGGAAGGAATACTAAATAAAGCTGAAGTCGTGACTCACGATTACAGCCCCAAATTTGAGATAAGAAGAGAAAGGCAAAAGAATAAAAAGAATTGAGAAAGGTTGGAAAATTAATGATCAATATTTGCATAACAGAAGGTCTATTTAACCTTTATCACTTCTTTATTTTTTGACCTTTCTCTCCTTTCCCTGAATTTAGGTCTATAATCCTTTGAATACCAACTCTAGCTTTATATAATATTCCTTTCAGCGTTGCAAGATTTGGCAACTTTGTGCCAAATTTGGCTACCCTTTTTTTACTTTGGCGTAAGAAACATCATTTGGCATATTGGCTACATTTTGGGCTACATATTATTTATAAATACATTTGTTGAATAAAAATGCACTTTAAAATGGTGTTTCGTTGTTTTTTTTATTAATTAAAGACCCCAAATAAAACAAATATTTGTGTTTTTCAAATAAATTTTTGTTTGTCTCCTTTATAATAAACTAGAACAGCGATTCCCAACCTGTGGTACGCGTACCCCTAGGGGTACACGATAGGTTGTTTAGGGGTACAGAAAAAAGTTAGTTATTATGAGCAGAAAAAATAATATATTATGTATCACAAACTAATAGTATTAAAAAATTATTAGATAAAAAAATGTTCCTTGCAACAATCACAACTTTATTATACATTTTTTCTTTTAGGTTTTTTCTCTTTAATTTAAAGTTACAATATGTAAAATTAACAATATGGTTACTCACTAAATTTCTTAAATGAGGGGTACAATCTAGAGATATGACATGTCACGGGGTACAATCCAGAGATATGACATGTCACGGGGTACGCTAATGAAAAAAGGTTGGGAACCACTGAACTAGAAGACCCCGCCACGCGTTGTTGTGGCTCAAAATGTATCTATTATAAATGTATAACACTTACCCCGTGGGAAGAGGAAAATTTTTCGATAGATTTCTTCTTAGTGTACATTCTGTTGATGTACCCTATTAAAATGCAATCAAAAATGCAAAAACCAGCATCTAAAATAATATAATAGAAGCCAAGTTCTTCACGGCAAGCCTTAATTCTGTCCCTCTCCCCCGCGGTTGAATATCGAAAAATTCCTTCATAGCGTACATTCTGTTGATGTACCCTATTAAAACGCAAAAACCTGCATCTAAAATAGTATAAATAGAAGCAGAGTTCTTTACCATAAGCCTTAATCCTAACCATCTCCCTTCAAGTGAGGGGAATTTAGACATGTATATTATGTATATAATTCGTCTCTGTAATCCAAAAAATTCGGTAGACGGACTCACAGCAAAACTCTTAGTTAGGAACTCACTTTTATTCTTTAAAAAATGACACATGCATTTCAGGTTGCATATGTCATTTTTTAAAGAATAAAAGTGAGTTCCTAACTAAGAGTTTTGCTGTGAGTCCATCTACCGAATTTTTTGGATTACAGAGACGAATTATATACATAGTAACATACAGCAGTCCAGTTATATAATGTATATTATATAAAAACACATGCGTATTCAAATGCAACATTGAGTCAAAAATTCAAAGGAATCAGTAGGAACAAACGAACATTACATTTTTATTTATATAAATAGATAGAAAATTATCTGCTTTAGTTCATTTTCACAGAAAAGCATAATAATGCCTCACAGAAAAGCAAACTTAGGGCGTCATACTCGTAGCGCCATCTGTTAGACATAAAAGCCTTAACCTAGAATGTTTATCGGAATAATATACAGCCTATGTCACCCTGAGGTTCCATTCTAAATATTGGTGAAAGAATTTTTGAAATCGGATGAGTAGTTTCGGAGATTATCTGCTGCAAACAAACTTACATACATACATACATACATTACCTCTTTATAATATTAGTATAGATAAATTTATCTAGTTCTAAGTAGAAATTAAAAGTGTCTGTAGAAGTAATTTTTAAAAATATTTTTTCGTGATAAAGTTTTAATACTTATTACTATAATCTACATATGTAAATTCTTCTTTAAATATACTTGTATATTTAAGGATTGGGCCACAATATACTTGTGGCCCAGAACTCCATGACTTCTTCAAATGTGGCCCAGAGAAACAAAAAGGTTGGACACCCCTGAACTATATATAGTAATGTATTTATTATATTAGTATGCTGTTTACATCATCAATTTAAAGATTTTCTGAAATTTTTAGAGCAATCTGACAATTACAAAAAAATTTATCACAGATTTTCAATTTTTGAGTATTTCAAATGTAAAAACACAGGTGCATAAAATTAGTATAATAATTTTTTTTTTAATTATTGGTTTAATTGATTGCCACCAGAGAGGAGTATCACTCATTATTAAAAAAATGGTGTCAATTTTAAGAGGTTTTTTGTAATTTTAAACAATGCCTCATGGAAAAACACTAACATAATTGGAAATACATGAAATTTACCAACTAAAAGTATCAGGACAATCCCTAAGATAAATTTCAGCAGCTATAAATTGATCTACATGTGCTGTGAGAAATGTGTTAAATCAGAGTGAAAATTATGGCAGAAATAAGTGATGTGGAAGGCCTAAACTCCTCACACCTAGAAACAAAAGAAAGGTTTTTCGGCTATTGGCAATCAACAAGTTGTCTGTCAGAGAAGCAGCATTAACATTGCCAATTGCAGTTTCACCAGCAACTGTATGGGAATGTATACATAATCATAAAAATGCCAAATTTACAAAAATGGCTGCCAAACCAATATTAACATAATTGCACAAAACAGCTAGATTAAAGTGGGCCAAAGACATGGAAAGAGGAGTGGAAACAAATGGTCTTTTCAGATGAAAAAAAGTGGAATTTGGATGTACCTAACGATTACAGTCACTATTGGCATGATTTGAGGAAGAACGAAGAAGTCAGAATGAGCAGACAGCAAGGTGGAGGATCTGTGATGGTGTAGACAGGATTTGGATGTATTTATAGAAGGTAGAATGAATTCAGAAAAGAATCAAGAACTATCATATCAAATTTAATAACTTTTGAATCACTTACTGGGTGAGAAAACTGGTAATTCCAACAGGATAACGCTGCCATTCATGCATCAAAGTCAACTATAAATTGGTTTGCTGAGAAAAAAATTAATGTAATTGATTGGCTATCACGGAGCCCAGATATGAACCTGACAGAGAATGTTTGGGGCATTATGAGTCATCTTGTTTATGGCCAAAACAGTCAATACAATACTGTAAATGAACTGAAATTAGCTATCATGGATTGTTGGGAAAATATTAAACAAGAACAACTTCAAAAACTAGTAAAATGTATGCCTGATAGAGTATTTGAACTAATTAAATCAAATGGTGGACCTACAAAATATTGAAACATTACAAATCGTTTTTTTGTGCACATGTGTTTATACGAGGGTCGTTCAATAAGTCCTTAGAAAAAGATAGAAAAACAAATTATTTTAGGTAGATTTTTTTTTTATTTTTCAACATAATCTCCTTTAAGCTCTATACACTTTTCCAAGCGTTTCTCCAACTTTTTTAAGCCATCTAAAAAGTAAGATTTCGGAAGGTCCTCAAAATAGGCATTTGTTTGGGCAATGACCATCTCGTTTGACGTGAATCGTTGTCCACCAAGCCATTTTTTTAAATTTGGAAATAAAAAAAAGTCACTGGGGGCCAAATCCGGTGAATACGGTGGATGTGGTAATAATTCAAACTTTAATTCCGTGATTTTGGCCATTGAAACTGCACAGGTGTGCACCCGTGCATTGTCTTGATGGAAGAGGATCTTTTTCTTTTTCAAATGAGGACGTTTTTCCTTGATTTCTTCGCTCAACCGGTGCAATAATGATGCATAATACTCTCCAGTTATTGTTTTTCCTTTTTCCAAGTAATCGGTGTAGATGATTCCGCGTGTATCCCAAAAAACCGTGGCCATCACCTTCCCGGCCGATTTCACTGTCTTCGCCTTCTTTGGAGCCCTTTCGCCTTCAAAAACCCACTGTTTTGACTGTTCTTTGGTCTCTGGAGTATAATAGTGTATCCATGTTTCGTCCACAGTTATGTATCGACGCAGAAACTCGTCAGGATTGCGACGAAAAAGTGCCAAAATTGCCTCAGAGTCGACCACACGATTACGTTTATTCTCCACTGAGAGCAAACGCGGCACCCATCTTGCCGAGATTTTTTTCACACCCAATTTTTCGTGCAAAATTGAAAACACTGTACCTTGTGATATGCCTGTGGCCTCAACTATTTCACGCACTTTGATTCGTCGATCACTCAAAACCATATCGTGGATTTTGTCAATCATTTCGGGAGTAGTCACTTCCACTGGACGTCCCGAACGATGTTCATCTTTTGTGGATGTACGACCACGTTTGAACTCATTTACCCAATTGTAAACAGTTGCAAACACAGGAGCAGATGTGCCATGAACTTCATCCAACTCAGCTTTGATCTCTTTTGGTGTTAAGCCTTTTAAATATAAGTGTTTAATCACCGCTCGAAACTCACTTTTTTCCATTTTTCTAAATAAACAAAAGTTTCTTGCTTCAATTGACAATAAAAATTAAACCATATGATGGATATGACTGAGATTTTCACAACTATCTAGTGAGACATCATGCTTACAAAAAACGCGCCATTTTTGAGGCTACGAGCGCCATCTATTGGATTTTCTAAGGACTTATTGAACGACCCACGTACTTTTGAAACAATCAAAAATTGAAAATCTGATAATTTTTTTTGTAATTGTGATATTGCTCTAAAAATTTCAGAAAATGTTTAAATTGATGTTGTAAACAATACATTAATATAATAAATACATTACAATTGTTAATGTTTTTGTTATTAAAAAAAGTTGTATGTCATTATAATTTTGAAATGAACTGTATTGGAATAGTGATGTGTAATAATGAATCATGACAAAATGCAACAAAAAAAATTGGACCAAGCCTCTATTATAGTATCAATCAGCATATTTAAATTTTAAAACATTTTCATCCTTCACACTCTCAGCTTGAGTGAAGGAATTAGTCTGTAATGAACTAGTCTAAAAATGAAAATGAAGTGCAAAAAGTATAAATTATTGTAATTTAAAATAGTATCACTTTAGCTAAGATATCACACGTGTTGTAAAATAAGTTTTGTTTCATTATCTTAAAAATATATAGAGAAACAAACATTCTTTACTTTTAGAATGACCTTCATATTTTTGATTGAGTAACAAAATGATTAATAGAGAGGTTGAGGCAGACGTTTTAAACGTGTAGGATGGACGTTCAGTGCCACTTTCCCATAAGCCTAGAAGTTTGACGATGGTGTTTGGAATGTCGAGCGTGATTCCACCAACTATCCAAACACCATTGTCAAACTTTTAGGCTTACGGGAAAGCGCCGCCGAACATCCGACCTACACGTTTACACGTTTAAAACGTCTGCCTCAACCTCTCTAATGTTTGATTATATTTTCTTCTAGTTTAATAATATAAAATTCAGGAAATTTATTAAGAGACAAATTTAATAAATTTATATTTTTGTAACAGATTACATGGTTTATTAATGAATAATAATTAAAAATAACTGAAATAATTGACACCCCAAGTGTTACAGCATTACAATTACGATTTATAATTAAGACATACTCGCTAGTAGTTTCAATAGCTTACAGCCACCACCTTCAGGCAAAAAAGAAATATTTATATGGGAGAACCTCTATATTTCTGCAGTAATGCCATGAATAGACAAACTTTAGAAATCCCACAACTGTAAGTAACTTTATTCAAACAATTTAATTTGTAATTTTGTACAAGTTGACCCCCCTATAACACTGTTGATTTTTCCGTTTTATATGAATTCCATATTGTACGAGTCACTTAGATTTTACACATACGTGAGCCGTTCACAGCCCGGCACACGTATTTATAAAATCTAAGTGACTCGTACAACATGGAATTCATATAAAATGGAAAAATCAACAGTGTTATAGGGGGGGTCGACTGTATTTGCATATATTTCACAACCATATATGTCTTACTAAATTGATTTTTAAGTGTTTTTGAAAATATGACATCAATTACAATGCACTTCTATAATTTTTCAAAAATATTTCAATTCAATTTCAATTTGTTTTATATTCTATCCACATGCCTTACTTAATTTGAAAAAGTCCGTTCAAAAACCGAATCTTCAAAAATTAATCGTATTTGATTTCTTTTTTGCCTGAAGATGATGGCTGTAAGCTATCAAAAAAACCAGTGAATACATCTTAATTAATTTTAATTAATTAATTAAAACCCCTTAACGCCCACTGACAAGTTAACTCGTCAAGTTTACATAGCGTTACGAAAAACTCGGGAGTTAAGTCCACTTTTGAAACTTTTTTTGTTTTTGATTTTTGGAATGTTTTTAAGTCTCCAAATTTTTTCAAAAATTTTTACCCACGCAAAAAAATTTTATTGCGATTTTAATCAACCTTTAATGACGTGCGATTAACGCTTAATTGTTTGTTAATGCAATTTTTTTTTATCAAATTTAATTAATCGTTATAAAGTTGTAGTGCACGGATTTGACTTCGGTAAAGTTATTTAAAGCTACTTTCTGATGTCAAAAATGACCTCCAATAGTTTTTTAGTTTTTTTAATTAATATATTTTATTATATATAAGTTTAATTAAATCAAGGGGGTCGGAAATCGCAATTAAAATTTTAATTTTTTTAAAATATTTAAAAATATAGGTCTAGCTAGTATTCACCTTACTTTAAACTCTTGTCCTCCCCAGACGTCTATGAGAATGTCCTGGAAAATACACACCAGCTGTTCTCAAGGTCACCCAGCTGTGTAAACAATGACTCGTCAATGTCAAATTTCGCAGAAAGGCGAGACAATGGAAAATAAAATTTGAAGCTTTTTCTTCAAAATTAACGTATTTCTTTCGTTTTTTTCAGTTTTAAGTATTTTTTATGCTTAATTACATTAAATTAATTAATCAGTGAGCATTAAGGGGTTTATAAATCATAATTGTAATGCTGCAACACTGAGGTGTCAATTATTTTATTTGAATGTTGGCATGAAGAGTCTTTTTACAATCATTATAAAAATAACTGCCCTTTCCCCCCTCTTAATGGAAAAAATATAGTTTATGGTTGCAGATTAATAACAGGATAAATTATTTTTATATAATAAAATGTCTTATTTTAAATCTGAATAATTTGGCAATTCTAAAACTTATTTTTTTCTAATTAACAATTTTAAATAATTAAAAATTTTAGTTTGTGAAATTTGATAGATTAATAAACAGCAAGTCCTATAAACATGGTGAAAGAACTTCTTGTTAAACTACTGTTACAATATTGACATTAAGTAATGAAATGTATTATGCTTCTTAAAAATGGTAAACTGAAGAAAATAATTGTCAAGTTGGGTAAAAAAAGAATAATGAAATGAATGGTCAAATATATCAAATGCAAGTAAGCATGAGCCCTGTTTAAAACCATTGTTTTCTCACATATTCAAATCTATAAAAGCAGTTATGAAGATAACGATTAAATTATTTCTAGAGTGTATAAAAATCAATGAAAACATAAGTATATTTACAACAAAAATCCTAAAACAAAAAAAATTTAGATTATTACAAAGTCTATATTATACTGAGTTAAAGTAAAGTACACTACTACTATTTGCAATAAAAAATATTCCAGTTTATAAAACATCTTTGACGAGATTTGCAATGCATGGGTAGGCATTGTTGTGAGTATCTCCTTAATTTTTGAAGAATGACACAATCTAAGTTTTAGAACTTACACTGTTTCTGTGTGGAAGAAATTCAATGAGCAGAATGCCTTTTCAGTCCCAAAAGACAGCCTGAAGATCATATTGACAGACAATGCTGCCTTGAATTTTTTGTTTTAGGAAACTAGAATGCATTCATTGCAGATTGCTTTCATTGTTCTCATATGAGTCCCAGGTCTCATCACCAGTAACATGATTCAGAAAGCAGTCACATTCACTAGTTTGTTGTTGTTGAATAATTGACACCAAAGCCATTTCCTGTGATTTGTACTAATCAGTCAACATTTTCAGTATGCATCTTTCACATATCTTGTGGTGTTGCAGTTTGGTTGTCACAATTTCACAAAGCACAGAATATGACAATTGAGGAAAATGCATATTCAGCTCTGTAATCATAAAACTTTAGTTCTCTCAAATTTTCTGCTTTATTTGTTTCACAATGTTATCAGTCAATATTATGGGGCATCCACTCCTCTCATTATCATGAACATTCGTATGACCTTTACTATATTTACACCACCACTGTAACTTTAGAGCTGCTCATCAGTCTGTAGATATTACACAATTGACAGTGAAT
The DNA here is from genome assembly GCF_000671375.1 of Centruroides sculpturatus. NCBI lineage: Eukaryota > Metazoa > Arthropoda > Arachnida > Scorpiones > Buthidae > Centruroides > Centruroides sculpturatus. The sequence goes on from NW_019384776.1 coordinate 523,490, forward strand.
TCCTACAGCAGGCAGGTTTTTTGCCTGTGAGAATCTTTTCATGGACTGAACTACTCATTTAGCAGGATTAGCAATCATCTTGCTGATCAAAATGTTATTCATCTCTGCCAGGATTTACATGGCATAACTGTACAGGCTGAACTATGACTGGATTATATACTTGACTGCCAGTCATCACTGGACTATTTTTCTGTATCTTTGTATATTAGTGGCATTGTCAATCACTTAATAAAAACTGTTACTGTTAAAATAAAATTTTAAGACATAAAATATGAGTTTTTACACGACCTTGATCATAGAAAAACTCATATTCAAACAAGATCACAGCTCAAATTAAAATATATATAATGATTACAATATAGTAGAGCGTTGTTTATCCGAATCAATTGGGGACTGGGGTTGTTCAGATAACTTATTTTTCGGATAACCGATTATGTACGAAAAAATATATTAACCTATCCAATGCTGAAATTTTTCTCCGTTGAGTGCCGCTTCGCGTTCAATTTTCGTCAATGTTAAACCTAACGTAAACTTTTTAAAATAATAATCGTGGCTATTGTATCGTTAAAAATTATTTCTTTATTTTGTACAAACAAAATAAATATATTGAAAAATATAAAAACCAAAAAAATTATACTTCAGAAGTTAATCTAGTATCAAAAACATTCGATTCAGCACTACACACAGTCTTTAGAAAAACACCACACAAAAGTGCCAGTGCTACCAGCTAAAACACACACACCAACAAAAAAAATATTGGAGTAACCCAAGACATCTATATATATAACCCATTCTACTGTCCGTCTGTCCCGTAACCGTTTGATAACGGACGCTAGAGGCGCCCCTATCGTGTGTCATATTTCAAACATTCAAATTAACAATTTTAATTATTATTTAAATTAACAATATAAATTATTATTATTATTCATTTGGCCCAAAAATTATTATTTGCCCAATATATAACAATATAAATAATTCAATATATTTGTAATAGGAATTTATTATTGTCACGGAATGCCTGTAATGTTCACTAGGAGGCGAATAACGAAAAACCGGATAGATTTGAACCGCTACGATAAAACGATAAGGTTTCAAATAGTTAAGCTAATTTTTTAATATAATAATAGAAACCTTTCATGGCACAACCAAAGAAATACGCCACTGTGGAGAAACGTAAAGCTGCCGCTGCTTTAAACATGCCTCATAGGAATTTGTAATACTGCTAAAACGCCCACTAGGGGGCGTCCCGGGCTACTAGTAGCCAAAGATTGCAGCGCCACAGCACTAGCGAAAATTTAAATTTGCTGACTGGAATTCTTTCGGATAACTGATGTTTCAGATAAACGACACTCTACTGTATAAATAAAATTTTCATTATGTAATACCTGAATTTTTGGATTTACACTGTCTGCAATCTTTGTCCCTTCTGGAGATGACTTTGTTTGAGTTACAGGCTGTGTTTTAGCTCCCTTTTCTTTTGTTTTTCCCATTCTCTGTGTTGAGACTGAACTCATGATATACAGTATATACAAAAGTACCTGAAAAATATAAATAAAAATAACTGCAACAATTAACATAAAAAAATAATAATAATAAAAAAAGTAAATAAACTTTTCAAACTTCAAGACATTTTTGATCGTATTATCAGTGATACTGTGCAAGATATCAGTAATGGAATGTTTTGTTAAAAAAAAAAAAAGCAGCAATCTTACTTATTACATATAAGATATAAAATGCTCTATATTAAAATCAAAACAAATTTTTATTATATATATATATTAAATCAAATTATAGATAATTAAATTTTAAAACTAATTTGTTTTAAATTAAGCTTCTGAATACAGAGAAAACATCAAAACTAAAAATCAAATGTATAAAGAACATCTTGACTAATATAATTTTGTGTGGATAATGCATGGGCTATCTGTATTTAAAAAGGCAATTTGAAAGAAAATGCAGGTTATGTGCCAATTTTAAATTGCAAGTACAAACTCAAACATCTTTTCTTTTGTCTACATCACTCTTGAAAAAAAACACAAAAAAATAATATGCATGTCTTAAAATAGATTCTGAAATTGTTTTGTTTGAGAACTAAATTCTCTCACATTAATTTCCAATATGTTTAATTCACACTTTACTTGATATTATTAGACACTCCCATTTTAATTGTAATTTGCAAACTGAAGTTTATAGTAATTATCCCTTAGCTACATATCATCATTGACATTCATATAAAATCAGTTTATTATTAAATAACTTTTGAGTTAGAAATATAATAAAATAAATCTTCGTAACATTTTCTAAACTGTTGTTGGATGAACAAAACAATTTCAGAATCCTTTTGGATGGCTTGACCATAATCCATCAAGTCTTTACAATATTAAGCAGCATGTTTTTCATTTGAATAAAATATGGTGTACATTAAAGATGATTACCAAGTTGCAAACTGGTTGGCTGTGTTGTCAAACCAAATTTGCATGATTGTCATAGATTTGACCATAAACTTTGCAGTCATCTGACATAACTCCATGTCACATCCTTCAAAAGAAAGTAGGTAGTCCCTTCAATAACTCCTAGATCCAGCATGCTGAATTTTTTTGTGATATGTTCATGAGATGCTCGTGCACAATGAAATATTTATGCCACTTATTTCAATTATAAGTTGCAATTTCAAGTTGAAGTGTTTTGACTATCATATGTATAAGAGTCATATATCAATTATTTCATTAAATTATTGAAACTATAAAATTAAATATATCACCAAAGAAAATTTATCACGTTAATTCATTGCATATAAAAAACACAAAGTTGTAGCATGAAACTATAAACAATACATGATCATTGATTTTCATCATATTGTAAACAAGCAATAGTTCATAGAAGAACAAAAGAAAATGTCCATTGATTCTTTAGGGCTATATCAAGAGCCACAATATTGTAAGATCAAAAGAAAACAGTCACATCATACACAAATCTCTTCTGATGTCACATTGAAAGCAACAGCATCAACTGCTTGTTAAAATACATTCAACTTACAGGATGCAAACTAATTTTAGAATAAATTTTAGGTATAAATTAAAAGGGTCTTTTTAAGACAAAAAATATGGTATATTGTACAACAGAATGACAATGTAATTACATTGTCATTCTGTTGTACAATATACCATATAATCATCCACTGTCATACAACAAAAAAACTATATTCTATAATCTTACATAATTCAAGTTATTACATATATGATTGATAAGATTTATGTAATAATTAAATTGAATTTCACAACGAAATTGAAAGTAAAGCTGATAAAAAACAAAAAAGGAGAGGAAGTGCCATTATCAATAATATTAACAATATGACTGTTAATAAACTTATACAAAGGTCATTTAAGTTCATAAATAGTAAAATATCTCAATCAGAATTATAAAATTAGAAAAGAAGCATTTGAATCTAAATATTGTGATAATGAAAAAAACAAATATATAGTACACACGAAGATGGCAATCAACAAAAACTGGAAAAAGGGGCATTAAACATGTATATTAAAAGTAATCTCAAAAAACAAATACAAATTTGAAGTTCACTTTAAAAAATGAAAAATTTTTTTCTATGTTTTACAAAATAGTCTACAATAGTAGGCTGTATGAAGTTTGAAATGCACATTCAAATGCAGCTATTGATATGTAAATAAAATTTTTTAAGGGTATTGTTATTTTTTCTATTCTCATATATAGCCTTTTCTTAATGTATTTTAAATAAAATTAATTTTGTTTTCATATTAATTATTTTAATTCTTTACCATTAATGGATTAAATTGAAGTATTGGCATTTATCCTACCCAAAAACTTCTAAATAATAAGTATCTTTTAGAAATGAAAGGAAGACAAAATTGAAATGATATTGTTGAAGTTGTAGAATAAAAATTATTTCACAATTTTTATTTTTATAAAGTAAAATATGTAATTTTTATAAATGTTTTCAAAGACAATCAGCCATAAAAACTATGATTACTATACATACACAATTTTAATTATTTAAAAAACTTTACATTGAAAATAAAATGTATAGGCATGGTGATATTAATGCAAGTAAATAGCAGCAGAATTTATGCAAAAAAGAGCTTCCATAAGATTACAAGAACAGTTCAACTTCTGTCCAGAATTTCAGTCATGGTAATGGAACTCTGTGTTATATAGTCCCAATTTATATGATTCTCAAGTAATTCTCCCTTTGTTTGATATCCCATTGTTTTGGCAAGAATGCTTTGCTTGCAGAATAGAAATATTTTAGCTGGTGTCAGAATCACTAACAAATTCTGACTTCAGCATTAGAGGTGAATCTCCCAAACCATAAAACTTCTTTCAAAGGATCAAACAGATAACTACACAGTGACAGATCCAGACTGTAAACTGGATTGTCCAGAATTCTGTTGATTGCCTTCACCATGCACAGGGTTCCAACACAAACTAAAAGACAACTCTTCATACAGCACTGTTACCAAAATGATGGGAAAAGTGGCAGTGTGAGGAGGGGAGTACCCAGAGAAAGAGCCTATGTAACACATACAATTTCATTGCCAATAATGAAATTCCAGAAAAAACTGAACCACCTTCATACGTTCAAATAACTTCGTCAAACATAACATTAAATTAAAGTTAAAGAGGAACTAAACTTTTATAAGTTTTTTAAAACATATATTTTCAGCTAACTTAATTAGTTATCTTCAAGTGCCACAAAATTATGATAAAACAAGTAAAATGGCAAGGCCATTTTTGGGACAAGACTGTCTCAGAGACTCATTACTAAGTGGGATCACTTTGACGCTCACAGTGAGTCTCGTTCTCATTCTCCAATCTTCTTTCATGTCACTGGTTTTGAGCGTGATCGTTCAAACTCCGCCTGCCTCAGCCATGGTGTAGTCCACGATGCATTTTTGGTGAAATTAGCCAATCCAATGTCAAAATTTCTTTCTGTTGCATGTCACCCCAGGTTGAATTTTTGTCGATGCCCAATGAAAATTTCCCAATTTTGAAAAAAACAATCGTGGTTATTGTATCATCCAAATATTTTTTTATTTTGCACATACAAAAATATATTAATAAATGTTAAAAAAAATTATATTTCAGAAGTTAGTTTTAATTTTAATATAAAATTACAATGACCAGTGCCATCTAGCTTCAAAAAGTGCAACATTCACATTTCCAACTTCCCAACACACAAATCTCGCACTAGTACCTGTTTGCAGAAAGAGTATCGTCATTTTGTATTTTATTTTGACTTGGTTCCCTGAGTACCTACAAGTTTTTTTTTTTGTATGTGTGCATGATCTGGGGCACCAAATACTCTGCCAAATTGCAACTCCCAACATGTACTCCTTCATACCTCTAAATCAGGGCTGTCCAATTCATTTTGGAGGTAGGCTATAATTTCAATTACATGTCAGCTGGTGGGCTACCTAGTGAATCATACTTGCTTACATTCATGATTCTTCTATAAATGGATAGGTATTTGAATCATACAAAGCTTTAAGTTGCACATGTTTTAATAATACCTAATAAAAAATACATCAAATAAGACCTATGAAGAGCTTATTAGCTAATAATTTTTCAATATTTGGTGACAACAATTTAATTTTAATACACAAAAGTTGACTCAAAACTAATAGAACAAGTGTAATAAACGCATAGGTTAGGTATTAACAGTGGTGTGGCAGTGACTCAAGTCATACTTCATTCAACCAATCATGTGGTGGTTGGCATTATTGGTAGCATGACATTGCACATAGTGACAGCTGAAAAATTATTATTATTATTATTACTATTATTATTATTATTAATGTTTAAACCTTATAAAATAAGAGAGTAAAAAATCACGACATTTCCTGTTTAGTGAAAAAGAAATCTCTGTAGATTTAACTCTTATGTTGTTAAAAATAAAACTATTATTTCTCTTATTTATTTTCATATATTTTTGTTTGTGGTTACATAGTATGTAATCACAAGCAAATAAAGTTCAGATGTTACTATGCATGGACTAAAAAGACAAGTCTGATATGAAAATAGGGTAGCATAGTTGCAGTGTTTGTTTTAATTGTTAATGTTATGGACAATTTCCTCATGCACTCATGTTTGTTACACTTTAAATATAACAATACCACCATGTCTGAAAATAAATATAAAGAAATTAGCAACATAAAAGTTACATCTACAGAGACTTCTTTTTTCACTAAACAGGAAATGACGTAACAATTTTTTAATCTCGTTTTATAAACTTTAAACATGAGGAATAACAATAACAGATGCTAATGATAAAATATTAAAATAATTATGTTACATTATTATATGTTAAGTATTGTGTGTGTGTATACACACATACACACAATATTTAACATTTATACATAAAACTAAAAGCATAAAGGTTCAAACCTATATCATGTACATGTAGCTCCAGTGCATAGCATCTTATCCTCTTGACTATTGCTATTCCAAGGAGATGTAAAACTTCCAAAGACTTATAAGCTAAACACTCAATTTTCAGAGGCGCATTTTTTTGAAAATGCTTGAGAAGTGGGTCCTATTATTTGGACAAGAAACTGTTTTTGTTTAGAGCTACAAGCTCACCAAATTTCATTCAAAGAGACCTGAATGTCTAATCCTCTCCTTGTTAGTGTAGAATGAACATAGATGAGGTAATTTATTTACCTTTACCCAAATAAAAATTTCATTTTTTACTGAATTATATGTTTTATGTTACATGACAATACTTATGATATACTATTATTACTATTAACATAAATATCTAAAAAATGTGTTTTATTATTTAATAAATTGATTAGAATTTTGAAATTGCATGTAAGCAAGTTTGAACATTAGTATTTTCCATTATAAAAATGCTTCATTATAACCTTATGAAAAGTCATAGCATTATAAGCAAAATCTCCCATTAAAAGCTTATTTTACAACATAAGCTTTTAATGGTAGCCGATTAGAGTAGCCTTTTGCTTATAATGGAGCTAATAAAAATTGACACCACTTTTTCAAACATGGCAAGTGAAAAGAAAACATTTTCATTTCATGATGCTGAAAGGCTTACAGTGATCCATAAATTATATTCTGAACATTGTTGGAGATATTTGACAAATGTTTATATTTATCAATGCAATAATGTCTTTGTAACCCAAAACATTATGGTAGACTGTCTCATGGCAAATGTGAGACAGTCTACCATAATTTTTTGGATTATAAAGATGTTTTTGCATTGAAATCTAACATACAGCAATCCAGCATATTGTGTTAGATTTATTTAATATGATGCATGTTTAGATAACAATAGCTCCAACTTCTGTTTTTGCTATTGTCTGCTCATACAGTGTAGTGTAATTATTTCATTCTTATTGCAACAGATTATTAAATGGTTTTTAAGTGAATGTAACTGTGTATCCTTGCATAAGAAGTTAGTGTAGCAGTTATGGACTCAGTTTTGTGTGGAAGAAAAAGGTGTGCAAGCTGTGAAAATGACTGATTCTGTTGGCAAAGATTCTGTTCTGCAAAATAATAAATGAAAGACTAAAAGTGCCATTCATAAGGATCATTCTTTAGATTCAGAAATGGCTTTGTGGCATATTCTGATATGATGAAATCACAATTATGGAGCATTGATTCAGATGCTACTAGTCATATGACAAATAATAAGCAATTCTTTGTCAGTTTGGATAAGAACTGAAAGTACAGGGTAACTATAGCCTAATGGCAAATATATAAACTCTGAAGATTCAAATAAAGATTTCATTGATTGTCAGATATCTAACATTTCCAGAAAAGTGTCTGTAAAAGATGTATTGTATGTGCTGGAATTGAAAAGTAATCTGCTATCAGTTAAAAGGCTTATCCAGAAAGAAAATAAAGTTACATTTAAAGGTAATAGCTGCAGTATATCAAAGAACAACATTATGCTTGTAAAAGAAATTTTCATGACCTGTTTCAATTGGAATGTAGTTGAAGTGACAAGATCTGAAACTGCTTTCATTGATGGCACAACTTGGACATAAGAATCCAGTAGCAGTGAAGAGGCTTGCTCAATAAGATATGACTGAAAGAATCAAGACTGATAAATGCAATCAAATGAGGAAAAATACAATAAAACTCATTTCCCAAGACAAGTAGTTCTTGCACTAAAATTAAATCATACAGATATATGCAAGTGATGAAAATAATCATTCCTGGAAAAAAAAACTTCAAAACATTTATTGACGATTTTTCTATATTCACAACATTCTTCAACAATATTCTTCATGGCAAAGATGAGGTAAAAAAAGAAAATTAAAGAACACATTGCTACATAAATAAAATTTGGCTGAATGCTAAAAACATTTCAAAATGATAATGGAATGGATTAACATCACTAGCATTCTTTATGAAAAAATAGGAATGAGTTCAAACTACTATAGCTGAAACCAAAAACAGAATGGAATTGCTAAGACAAAAAACAGAACACTACAACAGTGCCCGAAGTATGGTGTTTGATACAAAATTTCCTAAAACTTATTGGGGAGTAGCAATTTCAATAGCTTGCTACATTTAAGAACATTTGGAGGTAAGGCCTATATACATATTCCAAAAAAAAGGTGCACAAAGTGAGATGCTCATGCTAACAAAGGAATTTTAGTAGGATATAGTGAAACACAGGTGACAGGAGTTTTGTTTCCAGAAACTCAAGTACTGTGAGCAAGAGTAACATTAAAGATGAATATTGCTCCAAAAATACTTTGACTTAAGACCAATCACTAAAGAAAGATATACAAAAATCTTCAGATAAACAAATGGAACAAGAAAGGAACTCTAACTTGGATTTACCAAATTAACAAACTACAAATACAGATTTGAAAGGGCAATCAAAGATACAGGACAGAAAAGAAAAAAAGGAAAGCCAAGGTAAAGCTAAAGAACTTGGGCAGCAACTAATGATAATATTGCAGACTCCAATCAGAGTATCTTCCAGGAAAAATAAAGGTATCTTAGCAAGATATGTAATACTAGTAGCCTGGGACACCCCCCAGTGGGCGTTATTTACAAATTTCCATGAGGCACGGTTCCTTTGACTTTTTTGTTCCTATCAATATGCTGTACAGCTCTGTTAAAGTCCCAATGGTAAGGTTTACCCTCTGAATGAAGAGATGGTGACCCCCAAACTGTAGCCCCTGTGCGAACAATAAAGTCAAAGGAACCATACCCCTACTCGCGACCCTTCGCTAGATATAAGCCCCTGAAATAATAAATTCCTATTACAAATATACTGAATTATTTATATTGTTATATTGACCAAATAATAATTTATGGGCCAAATGAATAATAATAATTAAAAATGTTAATTTGAATGTTTGAAATATGACACACGATAGGGGCGCCTCTAGTGCACGTTATCAAACGGTTAAGGGACAGACACCCGTTGAATGGGTTATATATATAGATATGCTCAAACTGCACCAATTCCAGAACAAGAAACATGGTATGATTTAGACAAGATACCTATTCAAAAGAAAAATGGTTAGAAGTTGTAAATGAAGAAATAGAATCACTTGAGAAACAGATGACATGGAAACTCACTGAATTATCTACAGATAGATCTAGTGGTTGTAAATGAGTGTTTAAGGTCAAGTACAATGTAGGTGAGGATGTCCATAAATACAAAGTACAATTAGTTGCTAAGGGATACTCTCAAATATGACAGAGTAAAATGCAAAATATGCTCCAGTCACAAAACAAAGTTCTTTTAGAATCCTGTTACATATGCTACCACACAAAAAATAAAAGTCAAGGACTTTGATGCGAAGACTGCACATTGAAGAGGAAATATGTATGTCACAACCTGAAGAACATATCAAACTGAAAAGAACATCTTGCATGCAAGTTACAATGTTTGCTACAGGGACTCAATCAATCAGCCCAATGTTGTAACACTAAAATAAATGAACTTTTATTAAAGCAAGGATCCAATCTATGTTTATATTCTAAGTTCAAGAAGGGACATTAAATATATATTTTGATGTATGTTGACAATTTAACAATTATTTATGTTGATGAGAGACAGCTAAAAGCTTTGAAATCAAAGATCTAGGAGACATCAGATACTATTTAGGAATTCAGGTTTAATGAAAAGAGAATAAAAACTTCTTATTGCATCAGAATACAAAAATCAATCAGATCATTGAAAAATGTGGATTAAAAGGATGCTAAAGGAATATCTACTCCAATGGATATGAATTATCCGAAACGTGATAATGAGAGTAATTTTTTATTACATAATGATGCACACAGATAAGCAATAGGAGCACTATTATATAAAACTACTAGCAGATAAGCCCGGCATTGTTGGGCAAAAAGTAACAATAGCAAAGATTAAGATTATTACATTACAGGCAATCTTACACGTTTTCACAGAATGCAAGGATTAGGTTCCCCTGTTTCCAGACTAATTAGAAAATTTTTAGATGGGTCTAAAATTATGTTCAAGTTAATGCAAAAAAACTGCATCTGCAAATCTTGCACGTTGCTTTCTCCTAACACTTCAATTGTCGAAGCCTTAATCCTATCACTTTCCCTGCAGGGAGGGGGTGTCCAAAAAAATCCCTTGTTAGTGTGTGTTCTCATGACGTACCCCAAAGCACCAATGCACACATGTGGCGCGACAAGGAAAAGCGGCAGGATGATGTCATTTTTTCTCGCCACAGAAGTTGATTTTGTGCCGCTTTTCTCGTGCCGCAAAGGTTGGTTGAATTTTATCTTTTGCAGCAAGACGAGTTTCTATCAGCCAACAACAATTTGTCCAGTAGTCACGTGAGAAAATACAATCATGTGGTGTTTTAATGACAGAAAGTTCGACACAGTTAACTGAGATAACTAACATCAGAATAAAGAGGAAAGGATAATAAATTTAACACAAATAATCATATATAATTTAATTCAAAGAACAAAACAACCAAATCTTACTCAAAATAGTATTCTTTATCAAGGAATAAGTGTATTTTATACACCAGTTCTTTATCAATCAAAGAAAATATCTCTAATCCAAAATCTTCTAACTAAATAAAGCAAGCCGTACAAAACAAAATTTGTAAACACGTGGATGGCGACAGTATTAGTATCATTTTCCATCTTGAATACTGAACGCACGCGCCGAAATGTAAGCGGAATGCCACTGTGCAGCAAAGATGCGTTTGCAACACCACTTTTCCTTGCCGCATGTGTGCATCCAGCTTAACTGTGTACCAAATTTCAAGTTTCAGCTCCTAACTGTGCTGAAATGCTCGTATACACGCACGCCATCTATTGTAGGATAAATGTACTATGCCAGAAACCTTTGCGGGAGTGTATTAAAAACTTCCCAAAGTTTCATGGCAATCTGATAAATGGCGTAGTAATGCACGAAGGACAGACAGACATACATTCATTTTTATATATAGATGACTACACTTCCTGATATAGTTGGCTGTAATTGAAATTCTATGCAGAAGAGTACATAATCCTTGACAGGAGGACTAGAATGCAGTTAAGAGAGTGATAAATTACCTTAAACAAACTCTAAATTTAAATTATATATTTCAGCTGGTGAGAAACTGGATGTGATTTGCTTTGTTAATGCAGACTAAGCTGATTCTAGATATTGAATCTAGATATTTTGTTAACCAGACTACGAGAGTCTAGACATAGGAAATCATTGAGTGGATATTTATTCCAGTTTGGTAACAATTCAATTTCTGGTCAAGCAAAAAGTTTTGTTAGTTTATCATCTACTGAAGTGAAACATACAGTGAAATATGCACTTATTGGTTGTACACGATCAACTTAGGCATCTTAAACATGGCCATTAGATCTGCCACAGGGTACCATTTTCATGTTTTGCAATGAGTTCTTTTTTCACCTCAACTGTTGATACAGTTGAGGTGAAAAAAGAACTCATTGCAATAGCCAATGCTAATTAACATATGTGATTTAATTATAATAGTTGTGAAATTTAACACCTATTACTAAGGTAAGATTGTATTCTTTGTTTAGAAGTTTATTTTAAACTTTCACTTCAGATTCTGTTTTAATAAAACCAAGTTGAAATGTTTTCAGATAAAAAGGGCATATTATGCTTTGAGTTTTGTAAAGGATATAATGCAACAAAAAAACAAGGCCAAAGATTACATCAAAATTCTCAAAGACAATCTCAGCATTTCAATGCCTGGCTTCATATGGCAAAAGTGACTACAGAATGGCTTGCAGCAAAATATGTATTGTTCTTTCTTGGTCACCTAGCAGCCCAGATTTATCATCAATAAAAAAAATTTATGGAGAATTTTGAATAAACAAATATCATCATCTTACTGACTGCAAGCTGTCAAAATAATAATAATAATAATAATAAGTGACTAAAATATACCAAATTCTGTTTTTTACATCATGAAAACTTCACATGAAAGATGACAAAGTCTATGCAGAACAATTTTAAGTCAATATCTGAACAAGAACCTATAGTTGGAAGATTTAGTGTTGAAGTTAACATACTGTTGCTGTTACCTATGTAGAGGTTATTCAGCCAACAGTTTCAACAGAAGTATTTACTATAAAGAAAATAGAAGATTAGTTCAAGATCTTTTAAAACCAGTAAAAATAATACAATATACCAATTAATACCTTTTTGTATAACAGGATATGTTTAAACAAAATATTTTAATTTTAGTTAATGAATCAGAAAAGAGAATTGTAATTTGTCAGAAAAATTTAATAAATTTATATTATTTGCACAAATTTTATTTTAATTTGACTTTCAATTAAATGCCAAAATACCTCTAGCTTTTAAAACCAAATGACATGACAAACACTATTCCATATTGAAAGGATTGAATTGGGTTGATGGGATAAGGCAATGCAACAAATGGGCAATCTGACAAGGTGGGACTTGCCTCACGGTAAACTGGTCCCTATTTAAGAATTACATGTGTGAAGAACACTTGGAAAACTTTGCAGCCAGCCAGTTGGTCAGGTAAAATCCAATGTTCAGTAGTGTTATCCACTCAGCCACTGGTAGCCCAATATTAAAAGAAATACAATCATATAAACAAATTGTCAAACTTCAAATTTAAGCTTTCTGGCTGCTCCATTCACAGGATAATGAAGTGAAAGACTGACTTACTACACTTGTCAAATAAATCATAAAAAACAACCAAATCTTAAAATTTATTTGAGTGTATGTAGCAGCTTTTAAATGCAAATTTTAAGATTTTTTAAAAAAGAAAGCAATTTTTTCTAGAAAAGGAAACAAAAATTCTTTTAGAATTAAAATCAAATGATGATTTTTAAAAAGGTAAATTTATTGAAATGTATTAAATCAAAATAAATCATGTGAAAAACAAATCAGTAAAAAAACAGAAATGGATGTATTATAAAATTATATTTCATTTAAATTAAGTTTGATTAATGACAGAACTTTTCAGTATATCATTAAAATATTTCACAGATTAAATGAAATAGAAAATTACTAAGGACACTATTTCATGATAACATTGACTTCAATAATTACCAGTAATAGTTTTTTTTGTTGTTGTACTAAAACTAAAACAGAACAACAAAAAACCTGTTTTTTCAATTACAGAATTAATTCAACAATTAAATGACAAGTTTCTGACATATTTAACAGACTTAGCTTATCTCTATCAACAATTATTGATTTAACACTTCATATAATTTTTCCATCATCTTCATTAGATAAAACAGGCCTATTCATTTTGTACTTTGATTAGTTACACAAGTCTTTGTTCTATTTTTCTCTTCTAAATTTTACTTTTCATTAAATATTTAAAAATAAGTATTAGTAAATTAAATTTATTCTAAATAAGTTTATCAGAAATAATTTAGAATAAAAATTTTTATTTAAAGAAAAGTAAAAGTTTTATGAAATTACTTTTCTACATATAGCTTAATTATTTAAAATGATTGATTATAGAATATATAAATGGATTATGCATTCTATAAGTTAGCACTAGCCTAACACAGATAATATTTTTATGATAACGCTGAGTGAAAAAGCAATACATTATTCTTTGAAAGGTTTTTAGTTACATAATATCTCTTTTTGTTCACTAAAGAGTTTTACAATAATTTATAAATTCTCAACTATGATGTTTTCACTGCCCAAATATTTAGAAACAAATGTAAATAATATATCTAGATAATATATTGTATATTGACAATCATTAAAATACCCTTATTCATATAGAGTTGCTAATTTTATATAGAGTAGAAGTATGTTAATATCATACTCTCTGGCAGTATAATATGATAAATTATACATAGTCTATATTATATTCTACTGGATGAACATTGCTTGTTAGAGTTAGATCAACTGTTGTGTGTTCAGTAACATATGTAACTGATGTATTTTCGTTCTCATAGGCCAAAGTGAGGGCAATGCTGCTAAAAACAGTTTCTCATACATGTACTCAATGTAGTTTTTGTGAATTGTACATATACAGTAGAAGCTCCAAACTTAAACTACTACTAACAAAAAAAAAAAAAAAAACTCACACCAGAGTTCATTAAAATGCCAGAACTGGACTTTGACTAAAAACAAACAATATTGATATTACAAATACAAAGAATATTATGAAACTGAAATGTTGCAATTTTAAATTTAATCTGGGTCCTGTTCAGTAATGAAAAATGCAAAGTAAGAAGTCTAATTGGCTAGGAGCCTTGAACAATGTGCTGAGTTAGCAATTTAGACTGATCATGTGTAAAATGGTAAATGGCAACCACCATAGTTTTATGATATGATAAATGATCATAATTTTATGCTCATTATAAAAAAATATATTTAGTCCAGCACAAGCAGCCATCTTGCAAATTGTTCAATGAGATAAAAACAATGACATCATTAGCAGAAGTTAAAATAGACAAAATAAGCTGATTGAATTACATAGTTAGAATTCTAGCTATGGGAAGAGTCAAGTAGTAGTTAGAAACAAGTCTAGCATCACAGCATAACCATACTTAACAAGAATTCTGCAATACTTAACATGTCTCTGATTATGGAAAGAATCTAGCAGAAGAAAATCAGTTCCAATATCTTACAATTCACCAGTTTCAAACTGACTAGCATGAGTGAAAAATAGTGCTCTGTCCCAGTTTAACTATGTTCTTTTATACATTGCTAAGTTGCATACTACACATGCTTATATACAAAGTAAGTTTTTGCTTGGGCCATCAAGAGTGGAAGCTGGAAATTTTTCTCCAGATAATGAGAAAACAAAGGTATCGTCTAGTGGTTCCTACCCCTATAGAATTAATGTTATTTGGTTCCTTGTCAATTCTTTCCCAAAGCAATTCAAGACACTTCTTTGACAGAAAATTTTTCCTCACATTTTAGAAAGTGAGGAAATATCCTCACTTTCTAAAATGTGAGGAAAGGAGTTATATCCTCTATGTTACTTTGGCCAATTATTTCCATTATCCTACCTTATGTTTGCATAATCAACATTATTCTTCCAGCAGACAACTTTAAATTAGGATTTTATGGAGACAAATTGTGTACTTAACTTATTTACATAAAATATATTTGGAATACCATTTCTGTTAGAATGAGTCATGTCATTTGGTTTGTAAGTATACCCCTCTATACATTCGTTTTAGTAACAGTATGCAAAACTGTGCCAAGAAATAAATACTACACAATATATGCTTTGTGGTTGTAACTGCATGAAACTTAGAACTTAAATATTAAATACAGGTAGCCCTCAATTTATGCCAATTCACAGTAATGCCACTGCGCAATTCACCATTATGCAGTGTAATTCCCTGATTTTCCATATGCCAGACTGATTTTCATTTCAGTATTGACATATTTACTGTGCTGTGACATTGTACATTGGTTAAAACAAAGATTGTTATTGAATATATTTATTTTTTCTGTTTATTATTATTGGGTATGTATACATTTGCATTAAATTAACATTAAAATACTAAACGTTTAGGTTCCCAAGAGTCAAGTTATTAAACTTAATAGTCACATAAATGTCGTCCGAATCCAGAGTTCTAATGAACGAGAATAGTTTGTATACCATATCAGTTCATTCAGAAAAATACCTTATGATGCAGTAGCACTTCCAGCAATCACAAATTATCGTTAGTGAGACGAAATCTACTTCTTGTTGGCCAGACAACACCTTCTAATTGGCCAGACAATATGTACTTCTTGTCAGTCAGATGATATCTAACTCTCCTTAGCGAGACGAAACCAACTTCAATTTTTCCGCCCAAACTGACCTTATATATGCGCTACAGCAGCTGGCAGTTGACCAACCAGCATCTCCGCACATCTTTAGCTCTATTTTGGGTTAGCGTATCCTTTCAACTATGGAAAGTTTGACGGATGAACTTTGTGAGTTAGACAATGATTGGAAGCGAAGTGCAAATGTAAAAAGGAGCATCATCCCATCCATTTGACCATATTCCGAAATTATTAATGAAAGAAAACAAAAATCTAAACAATTACAAATGGATACTTTTTCCGAAAAATGTAAGAGATCCGAAACTTTGAAATACCATTTATTTTTCTTAAGATTTTTTAATAAAAACATTTTATTTTATCATAAAATACATATTAAATTTATGATGTATGTATTTTGTATTATATTGTATTAATAAACAAAATTATTTGCTTATTTTTCACTTATGTAGAACCTAACCCTATACCTCGCTGTAAATATGGGTTCATTTTACGCCAATTTGATTTGTGCCTGCTTTTTAGGAACAGAACTTCGGTGTAAACCGAGGGCTACCTGTATATGCCAACATCTGCTACAGATTGCATATAACTCATCCAATTTTGCAAAAGTACAAAAATGCTCAGTAATCCAACATTTTCAATAATCTGGCATCACTCTGGTCTCACAGATGCCAAATTAACAAACTTCTACTGTAGTAAAATTAATTGTAATATAAAACAGATAAAGTTAAGAATGAATGTACAACAAACTTTTTTTCATAGCATAATCATCACTGTTCAATAAATAATATAAATTATTCAAAACTGTCCACTAATGTTTCACAACAACATTTCTTAAAAGATGTTATTGTTTTGATTGTACCAAACATTTGTTTTAAATATAGTGTGATCCTAATTTATGAGTAACTTGTTCCAGAAAACCTCTCTTATGTCAAAATGGTGTCATTATTTACAAGTTATTATTATGGACAAAATTTGTACTTTGTTTGCAGCATAACCATTCATTCTACTTGTATATTCCCAAAACAACATCTATTTATCTAATCAATCAATGATCCTAAATAAAATAAAATTGTCATTAGATTATTCACCAATATAAAAGCAATACATAGATAATCAGACATTTCTTTATTTAATAAGATAAAAAAAGAATAATTAAGGCAACAAATCAAAATAAATGTATTCTTGCAGTTATTCAATACTTTACTACCCAACATCAAAAACAAATTTCCTATTAAAAAATTCTAACATTTTTAGCATAATTGATAGGTCATCAAATTTATTCCTATCAATTTGATGACCTATCAAACTCAAAAGAATAAAATGATTAAACAAAAACATCCAAACAAGTTCAAGAACTTGATTCTATAAACAATAATATATACATGAAGCAATCTGAACCTAACAAGAAATGAAACATAACTGTGTATATGCATACAGTCCCAATCCGTTAAACGAAGTCTACTTCCATGTCAATGGAAAAGATTCCAAATTTCTATGGTTTAGGCACTTCCCTTTTACTTTCTGCTTTTTCAGCTGTTAATCACTGGGCTGGGGGTACAATGTTCTCGATAATTTTAGCATTCTCCCCCAAAACTGCTGTGTCCTCTGTGCTTGTGAAGATGGTTAATGTGTTTAGCCACTGATTGCACGCATCACATTATCCAGCTTTACAAGTGCAGAGGACATGGAAAACAATGAACTGTTAAATGTTTTTGAAAACATTTACAATTCCATTGTCAAATTTGTTTAGTACAGAAAAAAACCAACATCATTTTAAACTGAACATTCAAAAATAAAATATATGTCTTTTAAACATAAACACACATTATATAATTAGGAAATCCCAATTGTCTTTTTTGTACCAAACAGATCTGATGATGGAATTGTAAATGTTCCAAAAATGTTAATCTTTCTAAAATTAAAACATTTTCTGGCTTCTTACACATTTAGAGTGTGTATTTGAACTTTATTGTTTAAATAAATTATCATAATTTGAAAATAAGGCAAATAACTGGAAAGGAATTTTTGAAAAATGACAACATATTTAGTGTCATTTATCAATAATTAGTTTATTTCAGTTATACAAACAGGACATTAATTTATATGCCTATTAAACAAATACAGTATAAATCTATCAATCATAAAAGTTTTAGTCAATATAATTATTATTATTTTGAAAAATAAACATTAAAGTAATGGATAAATAAACTGATGGTTTTAATTCAAAAAGTTCTACATTATAAGCTTTGGAAGGAAAAACTTATGTTTTCAAGATTTAACTTAATCTTATAGCTCTGCAGTTTAATAACTAAAGAAGAAAACAAGTCCAACTTGTAATTCAATCACTATCACAATCCCTAATTCATCAATTGGAGTGTAGCATTACAAAAAAAAAACTCATCTTTCAAATGTTTTTGGGCATTTTTGCCTAGTTCTAAATAATATTTTAATGTTTTACAAACTAAAGTAAAAAATTGCTAAAGTACAAAGAAAAGAAACTGCATATAAAGAACACTAATATAGACATTTATTTAGATCTATGATAAAAATTTTTTATAACTGTTACCATAAGTAAATCCCAAATCTTAATACAGTAGTACCTCAGGATACGAATGCTTCAGCACACAAAATTTTCAGGATATGACATGAAATTCAAATATATTTTTGCTCCACGGTATGAATAAAAACTCACCATACAATGTTACATAAATTAGTTTCCAGCACCACTGCCATGATGATGTGTTCCTTCTGTTCATCGGTCTCAGTCCGCGTGTTTGTTTTGTCGCGGAAGGATCTCGCTCAATAAAGGAAATCTTGAGGCATTATCAAAAAATGACTGATTTTATTGAAAAGTAACATCCCAAAAAGGTTCACACTGGCTGTATTGCTGCTCAGTTTAATGACATTTGCCTAAGTCATTTTAGAAACATTTTAAAAAGTAGGCAAATCTACCTCTATCCAATGAAAGTGCCGGTGGAAGTGAAGGAAAGAAAGAAAAAAGCAGTGAATAAAAAATTTTAAAAATATATATAAAACAGAAAAGATAAAAAATTAAGTGTAAAGTTATTTTTAACTTATTGTTACATTATGTTATGTAAGTTAAGTTTTAGTATCATTTCCCTTCTTCCTCTCCTCCGCCACCAGTTTACACCTCCACTGTTGTCTATCCTCAAAGGTAAAGTGCAAATAAAACTACATTTTTAAAATCAATTATTATTCTATTATGGTTATTTATATATTTACAACTACAAAATGCATTTTTCAGTGTTTTCCTTACTAAAGTTATTTTGTTTCAATGTACTACTTAGCTTTAATTTGAGTGTATTTTTCATGTTGGAATGGATTATTTAGTTTTACATGTAATCATATGGGGAAAAATGATTCACCTTACAACGTTTTCATGATACGATCTCAGTTTATGAACGGATTAATTTCGTATCCTGAGGTACTACTAATATATAAATGCCTGAATAAGACAAATTTTAAAGTTCATATTCTTCAGTAAATTAACAGAAATATCATCTGAAAATAAGCAAAGTTGTCTGAAAATATGGTATATTAAAAAAAAAATAGTAGTAGTAGAAGAAAAAAAAGAAAGAATTAAATGTTAAAATTTGTAATATTAAAAAGAAAACATTACTGCATATAAATTTTTGGAAATTCAAATCTCCAAGACAACCACTGTTAAATGTAAGACAAAATCATGTAGGAAATTTAGAAATTTAATAGCATAAAAAAACACACTTTTAAAAAATTAGAACTTTTAAAGTAATTGTTTTAAATTTAAATAAGAAATTATCTTCACTAATAGAAAATAAATAGGAAATGGAAACTTCTCAAAGATAAATTACAAGCTGTTGTATTTACAATTCAATTATAGATGCAAAAGTATAACTAGTAGCGAAATATCCCAGATTTTAATACCCGATTATATCTTTTATAGATGGTAAAAAGTAATCTACTAACCTATTGTTTATTAATATACATTAAAAAAAAAAAAAAAAAAAAANTTAACAAAATTACTAAAATTATTAGTAATATATATTATTATTATTATATTAATTATATATTTTTAATACAGGTAAGAAAATAACTCAATTTATTACAGCCATTAATGGTAACAAATCAAGTATTAAACTAGAAATGAACTATAGGACAGATTAAATCTGACATTCAAAATGAAAATGCTCATAAAACACAGGCTTAAAGAAAAATCAATGAAATGATAAATTGTAGATTCTATAAAATCTTAGAATAAATTAACATTTATTGCATCACTGAGTTTGATAGTAGCAATAAACTATTCAAAGAGAAAGAGAGAGAGAACTGAAACAAAAAACAAAAGTTAGATTATTTAACCCTCTTATTTATAAGGTTACATACTCTCATGAGTTACAATATTGAACAAACAATAAAAAGAATAAATAGAAATTATAAAAGTACAAATCCATAGAATATACGAGAAGGTCCTAGTAAAGCAATTTATATAACAGATTAAAGATGGAAAACATGAATATAAAGGTAAAAAATAGGTCATTAGTTATTATTTACTGATATATAGAAACTACTGATCAACAAATGACATATATAGGTGAACAACATTGAAAGGTTACTATTTGTTACTTAATACATATTTTAGAAAACTAAAACTGCTTTGTTTATTGAAATGATGGATAAAAATGTAATTATTAGTTGGAATGATAATGAAGTTCTTAAAGCCATAAAATCATATGATGCTCAACTACTTAAAAAAATTATTACAACAGGAAAGTTCTCTATTCTGTTTGAAATGACTATTGACAACAAATTTTTGATAAGGATCTCATTATTTCCAATATTTCAATAACATTTCAATGATATATTAAGACAATTTTTCTGTGGTTATATTCTTATGTCAAAATATTCCATATAAATGCACTTGAGATGATGCTATTTAAAACAAATATTTGTATTTATATTTTGTTAAGGTTTTTTCCTATAATTTTTCTTTTGAACTGAATAATAATTTGAATATACTAATATAAACTATAAAGTTATTGCATAGAAGCAACAAAAAATATTAACAATTAAGAAAACCACCTTCCACTTGTTAAAATACATAGATAGATTCAAATAAAATCTATTTATAAATCAAAACAGCATAAAAGTTTAAGTTCTGTTTACCATTTACCAGTACTTTTACTATGTCACAAATTTTCCCAAATCAAAACAACCATTAATCAATCCATTAAAATATCAATCTTATCTTAACACTGAAAAACAAAACCAAATATAATGACAGAGAAGTGGAAAATTTTGACAACTATACTGATATTTACTTCACAGGAAGTTGTTAATCTAAAATGCATTTTTTTCACTTGAGAATGAAATACATTAACTGTGAAGTTATTAAAAAGTATTTAAACTATAGTCATGTTAAACCTTCTGAAAAACAATTTAAATGAATTTGTATATATAATGAGTCTCAATAAAAAACAATTTATAACAACTAAACAACTGGGAAAACACATGTTTGCTACACACACAGTTTTATTGAGCAAAAGATTCAAAAACAATTGATTACTCAAGATCAGCAGCTGTTACAGTGTGAGAATGTTTGTCATTAGTTCAAAACGTGTTGAAAGTTACATAAAATGCATTAAAATCAAGGAAAAAAGCAAAAAGATTTCACAAATCAAACTAGTGTGGGTGACCTTGCCTCAGCTTGAGTTGTCATGTCTACTGTTGACTGCTTATGAAATTTCCTGCAGAAATAAAAACCCTAGGAGAAAATTCATAGCTTGCATGTTCTATTTCTACTGGAAGTGACTTTTTGTGCATTTTCCGATTTTTGGGTCATCCTCAAATTGAGCCAATCAAAACAATATACAATATCATGCATAGATTTGAACAAATTTAATACACTTTTGTTGGCTAACAAAAATTATGAAAAACAATTAAAATGTAGATAAAAATACTAAGAAATTTAACAGCTGTAGTAATAATTAGTATTCATCATTCTGTTAAAATGTGCATCATTTATTATTTGCCACAATTTGTTTTTTTTAAACAGTCATAATTTGAGATATATTTATTCAGTTTAAAATTCTCATATTTGGATCTATCATGATAAATGATAATCTACACAATATAATTTTCTTTAAAAAAGGAAATTCATAGCACACAAATTATAATTTAATAATTGCTTAAATACATTAAGTACTTATATATGCAAAGTGTTTTAGTAATTAGTATTTAATTTATACAAAAATTGCAAAATTAATACTTTTATTAACAAAGTCCATATAAATTTTAAATATTTATATAAAATGATTTTAATATATTACTATTCTCCGGTGTTGTGGTAAAGATGTGTAAAATGATTTTACTTTGAATTATAGATCATCATCAATATTAATGGACATTTCATCATTGTAAAAGAGTAAATTCTAAAATCTAATATTTAAAATTCAGTGTGGATAGTTAAGATAGGTCAACGAGATCTTATTGAAAATAGATAAAAAAAAATTATAAATCATCTTGCAAAACTAATAAATTCTACAAACTATTATGAATGAAAAATAATGATTAATAAAGAATAAATAGATTAATGTTTCTGTATTTATCCAGAAAATTGATGTTTTTCAACTAACTAAAACTGATATCAGATAACAAAAGTATCTATTAACATTTGTCATTTTAATCAAAAACAGATTGTATAGTATTTTGTGCATTATTTATTCATAACACTAAACATATATTCATAAACTAAACTCAAGCTCTAAAGTTCATTAATCACAAATTAGAATTATTTATAATCTAAGATTTTGATAGTGAAATTTGTTAAAGCAATCTAATTCATGCATCTATCAATACAATTTATTGTTAAAATTTTTCATTTAAGTAGAAAATATTGACACAGATGAACATAATCAATTGTAATTATACCCAATCATTAATAAAACTATTTATTAAAAAAAAAATAGTAGTTTTCTTTCCTTCAATTATGATATACATTATAATCAGCAAAAACTGAAAATAAGAATAGAATGTATGTAATACTCAATAAACTAATGTGTTTCTATAATCCAACAATATTCAATTTTCGAAAAAGTCAAGAAATCTAAAATAATTATTATATAATTGAGAATTCTACCAGTAGATTTTATTTACATTTTAAAGTAATTTATAATTATTCAAATGCAATTACAATAAAATAAATTAAACTTTAAAATTTAGTCATCTTAATTTATTTAGCTCAAAGTATTTCTGATTATCTTATTCAATTTATAAATTAGATATATTTTAGAAATCCTTATGCTAAATTTAATTTGTATAATAAGATTAAAAGTATGTAAAGAGTTTAAAATTAGTTGACTAATTATTTTGATGATAGTTTAATAAAGCAATAAATAAGATTACAGATTTAAATATGTATGTATAAAACATACATACAAATTTATCTAATTTCTATTTCTGAAAATAAATATAAAAATTTTGATAGTCATTAGTAATCTTTAAGATCAATAATAAATGTAAACTTATTATTATTAATCATGTATTCATTACAATCAAAGAAATCTCATTCTAGTATACTAAAACGAATTTTTCTTCAAGTATGTATATAATCATCAATGTATCCAAGAATTAACTTAGAATTAAAATTATAAAATTTCATAATCCAAACAAAAACAATATAATTTAACCATCAACAGTATCAAATTAGAATAGCTACTTTTTGTTGCCATTTACAACTATTTTATATAACATATATTTCAGCATTTTCAAATCAGATTTGAAATAATGAGGTGCATTAAACTGAATATACTCTTCATGTAATTAAAATAAGTTTTGTTAGATCAATAATTTGCTTATGTAAGGCAAATGTGATCAAAGAAGTTGCTAAATAAAAATAGAAAATTTTTCACTACTGATAATAAACATACTTTATCATACTTTTTAGTAACTATTATTGATAATATAGGATGTGGATATTTGGCAGTTAAAAATTTTTAAACAAAAGGATAGATAATTTTGAAAAATTTCATTTGTAGTATATAATATAAATCTGTTATTTACTAGCAAAACTATAGGCATAAGAAATATGCCTCTAGTTTTTAGTTATTATATATGACAAAAAATAAAAACACAAAAATGCACATTTTAAAATATAAAGTTTTCAGTTATTGATCAATTAATTGTTATGCAACTAATATACAATCAAAATTTTATTTTTTCTATCATAATACTACTCTGCGTTAAATTATTAATGAAACAAAAAATCTATTTAGTATAAGGGGGCAATTTTACTTAAATATGAATAAATAAAAATCATGTTATTTCTTGTAAAGAATGTGTTTTGAGTATTTTAGCTGAATTCTTTTAATTTGAATGAATCTGTTTTCATTATATTTCAAGCTTCCATCATAATTGCTTACTTGTTTTTACTTTTATTTATCAGTATAAACATCTACCACAAATATTTTCAAAAAATTCTTATTTCAAAACACTCCAATTGTATTAAGGATTTTAAAAAATGTAAATGAAACAACAACTAGATACCAGAAAAAAAAGCATACAGACTTTATACTTACTGAAGTATTTAGTTATAAAAAATAACTTTGATGCATAATGAAATATAATTAGTATTTAATGTATTGCCGTAAAAAATTGTGATTTAAACTAGCTATTTCACTATATATAAAATTTCCAAAATCTAAAACAAAGAAGTAATAGTCAACATTGTTAAACTTTTATCTGAATTTATATTAAAAACTTATATATTCATAAAAATCTCACTTAAATCTCAAATATAATTTGAATAAATAAAGTATTTTATAATTAAACAAACAGAAAAATCTAAACTAATTGATTAATTAAGACTTGAAAAAATGAAGTTCCTTAGCAAATCTTAAATTATAATTTAACACTATAATAAATAATTTTCAGTCAGTATACATTAATAAATGAAAAATTTAAATTTGCATAATACAGGAATGTGCAATCTTATAAAAGCAGGTGCTCAAAAAATATATTTTATTGGTTACATGCCAAATGAGGGTTATCTACTTAGAAAAGAATCTTGAGGTTCAAAGTTTCTGGAAGGCAGATCTCATTTTAAGCCCACAGGTTGCACATGCCTGATGTAAGATAATCTAAACAATGAGAAAAAAAAAGCAGAAATATTTATTTTTTAGTAGTTAAAAACACTTTTATTAAATAACTATTCTAAAAGCACATTTGAATAATAACTGAGACTCCATTATTAACTTGGAGCCATATTAATTTGGCGAATTAGTACCACTTGGTGCAGATAACAATAGAAATCACACAAGGTTCTAATATGAATACTCGATATAATTAAATAAATTCTAACACGACTAAACAGTTTGAAAGGCAAACCAAAACGTTAATTAAAGTTTGAAGAATATAAAAAGCCAAAAACACTCGAGACACTCCAACAGCACTTCTCGCTGAGAGAAGGAAACAATGATGCACGTGACACCACCATCACCAAATAATGTCTAAAGAATGTTTTTCACCTCCGTAAACTTTTATAAGTAGATTCGTGTAATCATAATTACTTACTAAACATCAAATCAATCAATCAATCAATTGAACCTGGTTAACCCTTCTACATCCGAAGATGCTTCATTGTGAATGACGTCGTCGCCTTTACCTGATGAATAAACCTCGAATAATGTTAAGCTTGATTTGTGATTATTAATAGTTGTTAATAATGAATATCATCAAATAAAACGATCAAAAATGTCACATATCCTCACAAATTCATTTACTGATCAACGTTTCATCTTTTTACCTTTCGGGAAAACGATCTCTTCTTCGGAAATATCACGTGACTCCGACGTTGTTAATTGAACGCGAACGGTTTCCAATTGAAAATCACTTTATTAATATCTAACTTTAAAAAATTTTAGCGTTAAGGTAATTTTTACGTATTTATAAATAATAGTTAAACAGTTTATTGCAATTTTTCACATACATTTACTTTTTTATTACAAATATGTATTTATTCGATACTAGAGGCGTTACTGTCGGATAATGTTTTAATATATTTGAAATTTTGAATTTCGGTTGAAATTCTAAATTTGTTAAAAATTACTTTTTATTACTATAAATATATTTATTGGTAATAATAATATAATTTGAAAACGATTAGATAATAATTAGTAAATGTTACTTCATGCGTTTTTGGTTCTATAGTATTATCTGTATTAAATGCTTAATTTCAGGTAGCCAACTGTTTAAATCTACCACGAAGGAACGTTTTCGTCCTGTTTTAGGACATCTTCAACTTCTTAACAAATACAAGTCACTGTTCAAACTGAATTCGAACATTTTATATCGTTTTTGACGGATTGAACCATATTTCAAACTATACATTTTCGTTCTAATTTGTTAAAATCAAGCCCCACTCATGTGCAGTATTCTCGTATGATCGCTTCCCAGATCAGTTAAAAGTATTAATTTTTCACACATCAAACTGCCTTCTTCATTCTTCTGTCTTGAAAGCGTTTAATTAAATCCTCCCAATTTCTTGTTTCTAATACTCCCGTCCACCTGGTTTCCAGTTTTTTCGAATCTTGCATTAATAATGTTTAGTAGTTAATAATAAATCTTATATTATTAATGTCGCCCACCAGTGCCCGAGTGGATAAAACCACTGAACTAGTCGGTCGTGGGTTCGCACCTCGCCAACGGTCTGGCTATGTGTTTTCTTCATGTTAGAAACCTAATTAGGGACCACAAAAGTCCTCCCGGGAGGGAATCCCCTCGGCAGATCACCCATGTGTCGCGTTGCCATGAAGAAATAAACCGAACCAATCATACCAAGTTCTAGGTACTACAGATTGTTTCCAACATGCTTTTACTTCTTTCTCTAGTACCTATTGCGTTAAAATCGTGCTGTTCGTGGGATATCGGGTAATGGATTCGAAATGCTCTTGACACTGAGATTCATTGATCTGTAAATTAATCCTATGTAGAAAACTCATTATTCCCTTAGCTCAATCCGATCACATAGCTTACTGGCTTTTTAATAACTTCTGCCACTGCATTTTGTCTGTTCTAGCTATCTGTATAATCGAGGGTAACCTTTTAATCACTACTTAGATGTTATACTTTTTCGCTAATGGTGTTGTCATCCTTGCTATAGTTTTGTTCGACATTATACAGCACTTTTTTTTACTTCAATTGTAGTTTAGCCTTTTATGTCTATCTGTTTGATTTAGACAAGCATTCGCCAACCTCTGTATCACTTTTTGCATCGATTATTAATCTGATCCCTTGTTTTCTGTGTCAACTGTAAGTTGAGTGAGAGACTGCTTTTATCAGTAAGGCTATATTATACTACCAGTTCACGAGCTATGAAGTCATTGGAATACCGGTAAATACATGTATCGCTGTTATAAAGCTTTCTACACACTTTGATACAATACTGCTTTTTTTGCTACAAAAACTGTTACATCCAGAAAGTTCACTTCCTATGAAGTTTTCTGATTCATTTCCAAACGAACCACTACCTGAAAAATCCTGGAGTTCTTTCGATCCAGTCTGGATTCGACTACGGGTCCCCAGAGCAGTAGGCTGCAGTTTTGACCGCTCGGCCATCCTGCCGTCCCGCTCGTTATTTATAAAATTGTTTATTTCAGAAGAAATTTCCATTTATTTTTTGGTAAACTAAAACTTTGCATAAGTAAAAGATTTCACAACTCGCAAACTCTTTGAGATAAGGTTCTCTTCCCTTAATATCGCCCAAAACAGTGATCCGATTTTCCCGAAAATTTCTAGAAACATTTCCACCTAGTACACAAACACCCTTGCAAAACTTCAGAAAATTTTGACAAACGGCACAGGAGTTACTAAGCTTCAAAGTGGGTAACAAAATTCATGCTTTCACATATGCATACAGAAAAACATCCAACTTTTTTTTTCTGCATTTCTCGACGTTTCAACGTCTCGTGAGTGCAAAAATGTAAAAGTATTGGTAATACAAAAATATTAATTCTATAATTATTTTTATACTTGACATATTTCTTAGAATGTTGTTGATATATCTTAAAAAATAAACGAGATGATGGTTTTCGAATTAAATTTTATTATTTTTAATTTTGAAAACGAAATAACAATTAAATATAATAAAATTTAATTCGAATCCGATTCTGAGTCAAACAGATATTTGAAGAAAATATCTGCTTCTATTTTCTGAAATGATTTCATTCCTATATACTTATTTTCCTCTAGATATTTTATGAAATTCTTTTGAATCGTTCTAACTGCTTCGTCTCTGTTTATCATTAACAACACTCATTTTGTCGATAATGGGAAATTCGTTTAGAATTTTAAACTTTTTCATAAAGTGATTACTTAATTTCTCGTAAATATGGTCAATTATCCATTCTGCATTTTCGTTTTTTTCATCTTCTCTCGTTTCATGTTTTATCAATGCCGTCAATACATGAACGCAGTGTATTTTATTTCCATGATAGACGGGAGGGTCAAAGCTTCGTCCGTTTCCAGAGCAGACACTTCCCCCCCGAATTATGGAACCTAGAAATTTTGGTAATGCTTTCAATGAAATCCAATAAGTCGCTTTGGGATCGAAATGTGACCATATTCTATAAAAATCATCCACAACCACGCCAGAAATTACTTTTTTTGGATGCTTCGTCTTCTTCGTAATAGTCCAATATGACGGCAACAAACATGTTCATCAGAATTATATTACATATAAAGATGTAAGACATACATAGTAGTCAAAGTATATATTCCACAATTGCCGTACGGCAAATTATTAAAATGTATATCACATTTCGGAGGACTCATAGTAAGATTTTCCAAAATATTAGCCCAACCGTAAGCTGTCAGCAAGCAAAAGAGAATGAAAATTGCCAAAAGAATGTTGTTGAAATTAAACATTCCGTCGAACGTATTGTATTTCCTTGTACAGTACGTCACCGAAAAACGAAACTCCGAGAATTTCTTGCATTTCTGATGTTGATTCCGGTTGATTATAAAATACATACTCAAAATTAAAATCTGAAATATTACTATTGCAGATAGCATGGATTCGTGTAATCCATGGGGCTGTTATCGCCCCATGCGGGAGTTTTTCCATGTTTGGGGGCGATTAGTAGCAATTTATATTTTAGGGAGCGAAAAGCAATTTTCTGGGCGTATAGTAAAACATTATATTAAGAATAATTAGATATTTTATTCGTTATATCGTACATAATTAAACAAATAACATTATACAACTAGTGACTAGTCCAGGGGTGGCCAACTGTTTTTGCTCCTGGGCCGAATTGGAAAGAAAACTTTTTCACGGGCCGTACCAGAGGCTGCCCTAGGAAGATTTTGAGCAGGTTCGAGATCTCATTGTGGTGTCACCCCGTAGAGACTAAATTATACTGTACATAGAGATTATAAATATATTTTTCACATTATAATGCTTTATCAACATTCTACGCTGTACTTAAGAGATTTTTAATGGAGGGTTAACTCTAAACACACAGTGAGTTGTTGATCTTTTTCTTTTTTAGGCGTCAGAATGTCTCACCGAGCCATTCGGACTTGAGTAGCTAATATTGAAAAATTAATCGCGGACCACATAGATTCATTAGACGGGCCGTATGTTGGCCATGCCTGGACTAGTCTATTCAATTTACGAATTTGGAGTTAGCCTCGGCTTGGCATCGGAATTTTGAAGCTTGCAGCGGGGATTCACAGCGAATAATGTTGACATTAGATTTCGCTCGTGTGCGTCTGCGTCGAGGCTTGTGTCGGTAGCAGTAGGAATCATACAACTGGTTGACTGAGTTGAGTTTTTTGCTTATTTTATTTTTGATGTTTTAATAATGTAAGTAAAATGTTAATAAATCAAACTAAACATAATATGTATAGTTTGTGCGACGAAGGAATAAACATAACCTTAAGATACAATTTTAATCGAAATAACAGTTTATATGTGTAATGTGAGATTTTTAAGTAAAAGTATTTAAATTTAAAATATAATAATTAAAAATATTAATGATGATTAAAGACAAAGCGCAGACTATATAAGAAGAAAAGAAAAGAAATAAAGTAATAAAAATATAAAAAAATAGTTTATTAATTTTACTTATTATTAATTTTTTGTTATAGAGCAAACCGAAGTGTTCAAACAAGTTTGATATTTTTGCTTTTATCGTCGTTCACACATAGAAAAAAAGATGGCAAGGACTCTTGCTCGACTTTCTCTGCACTCGAACAGGAGTTTACGAGGATCATTAGGAAAACCGTTAATTTTTAATTATAACAGGATATAAAATTTAAGTAATAACAAAAACTTAAAAGGAGTAATTTTGTTGAATTATAATAAATATTTTTTAAATGGAAATTATTAAGTTTAAAAAACAATTGTATATAAAATCATTTTAATCGGTGTTGGTTGATTTTCTAACAGCAACTCTAAGTTATTACTTAAAACTTTATTGTAGTATATTCTTAAATAGATTAGGCCTATACATCATATGCATTTCAGGCTGTTGTGAATTCACAGACCCTCTTCAATGATGTCTTTAAGAGAGACAAACAATGTTTAAAACTCCGGTACACATTCAATGTTTCCGTATAAATACAATTATAAAACTTTATAATTATTACATTTAGTCTTAAGTTACTGTAGTTTTAATTTTTTATATATAACTTGCAAAGATATAGATTAACTGGTTACAACGGCTTGCTTGCATAGCTGAAATAAATATTTCTACTGTAACATTTATTAAAAAGGACCATAAGTATAATACAAGTATTATTGTAATGTTCACATCAGTACATAACATCGTTTAAAAAACAATATGATGCTAGCTGAAAGTTAAAATTGTGTGTGGTGCCATATGTTACGAGATGTTATAAAAATAACTTTTATGTTATTATTATAAAATGACAAAAAACAAACTTAATTTTCAGGATACAGATGAATTTTTAAAAATATCATAAATGTCAGATTTGACCCCACTCAATATATGACACTACTTCCTGTTTCTCTCCATATTTTTGAGTTCCATACTCCAAAATTTAATAGCATCAATGCTCCTTATATACAAGTCATCAAATCAAATTTTGTTTCTTAATTAATCCCATCCGAAATAGACGCCAACGCCCAAACGCGGAATTTTTTTGTTTTTGGTTTTTGGGGGTTCAGGAGTGTCAAAACGATGAGATTTGCAAAAACACTCGGAAAGTCAAATTTTTACACGATTACAATACTTCCCCGTATTGTAATCGTGTCAAAATCCATTTACTTTCCCGACTGTTATAACAGCCGAGAAAGTAAATGGCAATTAAAGCAAACAAATTACGGCCCAGGTATTTTTCGGGTGTGGTCTGACCGGATATGTCGCCCCCGTCCTTCATCACCCGGTCGTTCCGTTGTGGGCCTGGCTGAACCCATAATGGGCTTGTGAAATGAGGCCCACTTAGTGCCCACAGGGTGGAAAGAGTAAAGAAAAAGAATCTACACCCACAGAGATAAATAACTATTGCTATCGCCGTTGGTCATTATTTTGTAAACAAG
The DNA here is from genome assembly GCF_000671375.1 of Centruroides sculpturatus. Classification (NCBI taxonomy): domain Eukaryota; kingdom Metazoa; phylum Arthropoda; class Arachnida; order Scorpiones; family Buthidae; genus Centruroides; species Centruroides sculpturatus. The sequence continues at coordinate 555,307 of NW_019384776.1, forward strand.
AGTAGGCCTAAATCTATACTATTATAAACAGCTAATGTTTGTAAGTTTGGATGTAGGGGTAATCTCCGAAACTACTCATCCGATTTCAAAAATTCTTTCACCGATATTTAGAATGGAACTTCAGGGTGGACATAGGCTGTATATTATTCCGTTAACATTTATATAAATTAAAAGATATCATCTAGAGTTAAGGCTTTTATGTCCAATAGATGGCGCTACGAGTACGACGACCTAAGTGTGCTTTTCTGTGAGGCATTATGCTTTTCTGTGAGGATGAACTAAAGCAGATCATCTTCTATCTATCTATATAAATAAAAATGTAATGTTCGTTTGTTCCTACCGATTCCTTTGAAATTTTGACACAACGCTGCATTCGAATACTCACGTGTTTTTATATACGTGTCGAAATTCCTCCCACTGGTGGGAGATGGACAGGATTAAGGCTTACCGTGAAGAACTGGGCTTCTACTATACTATTTTAGATGCGGTTTTTTGCGTTTTTGATTGCGTTTTAATAGAGTACGTCAACAGAATATACACTAAGAAGGGATTTTTCGAAAAATTACCCCCCACGGGAGAAATGTTATACATTTATAATAGATACATTTTGAGCCATACCAACGCGTGTCAGAGTCTGCTAGTAGATAAGTAAAATGATCATTGGTTAATGGCATCATCATCGATAATGTCAGAAAGCATTTTTTTAAAACTCTTTTCGCTCTGTGAGTGTTAAGAGGGCCTTTTTTAGCAAGCCCATTATGGGGTTGGACTCCCATTAGGCCCATGATGAGGCGGCCAGGTCATGAGGACGGAGTCCGACATATCCGGACGGATCACCTTCCCGTAAAATTCCTGGGGATTTTCAATCCGGCCGAATACCCGGAGCAGTAGACTACCACGTTATCACTAGGTTACTGACGTCAACGGCCATTCGGCTGTTGGCATCAGAAAGCTAGAAAACCAATGGTTGTCGACTGGAATCGATTACGTGACTCATCTGACATTACGTCGAATCGCCCTCCTAACGTCCCGCTTTTTACAATCTAGGACCTAGGATAAAACAGGGACCATTCACTTTATCGTGGATGACACCCTGTTTTATCTTGGTTTGTTTTATTAAGGTATTGCAACGCAACATTTGGGCGATTTGCTTAGGGGATGCCTTCTGGGAAGTCTTCTAATTAAGGTTAAGGGTAACTGGCCCCTATTCAAGCGTTATACACGTGGAGAAAACCCGGAAAACTTTACGTGGCCAGCCCGTCCTGGCGAGGCGCGAATCCACGACCGAACTTCTACGAAACCACTTGGTCACTGATGGGCCTGTTTTATCTTGGAATACTAGTTTATACGATGAAAATAGTACAGTATAATGCATTAATTCCAAACATTTCCATTTGTCTGTATACTTTTTACTATTTGGAATATCATTAGTAAAAACCGGGAGTGAGTCATGCCACACTGGAGGGCTGCCGTATAAAAGCACCGTGTTATACGTGGGATGTTCCCAATTCTCGAACCGTGTTAGAGTGAATCCGTGCTATAGAAGTGCCATATTATACGGGGGTTACCTGTAATTATTTTTAATTTGCGTGGTGTCTCCTATCGTACGATAGGACTCATATTTTTCTCGAGGAAAATAGAGGCTTATGTAAATTCGAAAGCAGCTCGGAAAATTAATTTTTAGGAAATTTACAAACGTATTACCCTGTTGATAATAGAAGATGCCGTGGAAGAACAAAACTACCTTAAGATAAGCTATTATGAAGGCAAATATATGTAAATTCTATAGGCACTTCGCATCGCTTGCAAAAAATTGAATAATTAAATAATTTGTGGATTAAAATCGCCGGTTTCTTTAAAATATTATTCGTAAATGCTTAAATAATCATTATTTTAATAAAATAGGTCATAATTTTAACCCCAAATACAGAAATATTTGGGGTTAAAATTATGACCTATTTTATTAAAATAATGATTATTTAAGCATTTATGAATCAAATGAAGAAGTTTAAGCCGATCGTCTAGTCGCAATGCTAGACGTAGCGACCGCCATTATCGACCGTCCAGAATTGCCAGATGACGGCACTCGACGGTCCGCCGTTCACGTTTTGGGCTGAATACGACGGCCGAAACCTTTCTAATAGCATTAAATGCACAAACTTCCCTGGAAAATTTCGACAAAGCGCAGAAGCTATTAAGCTTAAAAGAGGGTGAACAAAATCGTGTCCCCCCACACACAAACATCCATACATACGTATAGAAATTCCCCCTAACTTTTTTGCATTTCTCGACATTTCAAGGTGTCCTAAGTCCAAAAATGTAAAAATCCTGGGGGGAGGTCATTTTTTGACCGATCGCCATACTTTCCCTCTGTTATATATAACCAGTGGCGTACCGTGGGTGTCAGCTTCCCGGGGCGGAGGAAAATTTCGGTCCCCCTTATTTAGGTATTTCAATTTAAAAGACCAAAATTCAGTTTTGTCACAGAACAAGCAATGAAAAATTCAGTGGTAGTGCAGCGACCTGTTTAAAATAGTTTTATTGGATATTAGTGGTGTATATGAACGCGAATGAATCGTACAGCCAAAAAAAGGTCAACAGGTTTTGCACGAACTCTTCGGATGAAAAAGTTACTAGTTCACCCGGCAAGCCGATTTCTGGACTGTCCGGACGATAGCACTATCATAGGCACGATGCAAGTATAGATTAGGATGTTTCAAATTTTTACAAGATATTATTATTATTATTTATTGTGAAAGTTTGCCGCCCCCTAAAAAGTGTCGCCCCCACTACGGTACGCCACTGTATATAACAGCCGGGAAAAGTAAAAATTACAGAGAAAAAGAACACAATCATCTGCTGTGGTACTTCTCTGAATTTATATGGAGGTGCATCTACAAGGAAATTAAATTAAAAGAAAAAAATTGTAACTAAATTCACGTTTAGCTAACACTTCATTGTATTTAAAAAAAACACCAGACTGTTCAACATCCTTTATCCAATTCTTTACATTAGTCAAGACGTGTTTCGGGTTCGAGAGCCCTCTTTAGTTAACACTACAAGGTAATTTATTGTTACCATATGTAAACATTTTTGTTTAAATCAATTCTTCTATCTATCTCATTGGTTTTATACGGAGTATGTAGCCTTCCCGGCTATATTACTCCGAAAGAGCAATGGCGGTAGCATCCGATAATCCGGCCGAAGCTTTTAACTGCTTGGCCTTACGTGAGAGCGGGGGAATAATGCCACCCGGAAAGTCTTTTAAGCGTATCTAGTCCCTATTCAAGCATTACAGACGTGGAGGAAACCCTGAAAACTTCATGTGGCCAACCCATCCTGGCCAGGCGCAAACCCACGACCGAACTTCCAGTGTTCAGGGAACGGAACCGCTTGGCCACTGGTGGACCTATTATATAATATTAAAAGGTTTCTAAATAAAATAAACTAAGAATTTAGAGTCCACCCATAAGAATTTTTTAAGAAGCTCTTTCTAAGAATCTCATAAGAATTTTGCAGGACCTGGCGCCTCAGTTCTTGCGGGTCTGCTACTTATGCAACTAAATAATATATTTAAAAGTCTTAAATTAATTTTTGCTGTTCTTCTTGAGTATTGTCATCTGTTAACCAAACTAAAAGTATATTTCTTGTTTATAAAAGATAGCTTGACTCAATTTTTAAGAACTTTTATATACAAAATTAGAAGTTATTGTAAAGAAAAGGTTATAAATAAAAACAAGTTACTGAAGCATATGCCAAAAAAACTGACCACACCTATCATAAGTAATGTCTTTGATTATATTTTTAAGACTTCCTCATTTAATTTCCCTTGTCTATGTTAATATAGAGGACAAAATTGATTAATGCATTCATTTTTATAATAAATTGATGTTACGGTGATAAAATTTATTTATAAAATGGATCTTTCGTATGAATAAAATCTCAAAAACACATACAATTTTAAGATTTTACTAAGATTCTATTATATAATATATAAAAATCAGTATTGCGTTAAATTTAAAGTAAATTAAATTTTCTATTTTTATTTTTCTAATTTATAAAGCACGTCGAATTTCAATTCTATTGATTTTTAGTAATAAAACGAAATGAAAGTATAGTGAACTATAAAAAGAATGGGATCGACATCCAGTATTTTATTGTTCGAGTGCATTAGCTTTAGAATGAATAACGTTATTGTGTGCAGTGAAGAGAATTGATTAAAAGAAAGAAGGGGAAAGACGAAAATATGTACTATAAATTATATGGGTCAATTCTAAAAGTTCTAATAATATATTCAGATGTTAATTTGAGAAATATTACACAAGTTTTAATTTGGACAATTTATATCTATACATTTTAACATTCAAAGTATGAAAAAAGAAATAAATTGTAAACTATATCCATGCTAGTTCCTTTATCAGAAACTATTTGATTTTTTAAAATCTAAGAGCCAAGTAAAGCTGCTTTTATAAAAATTACATTCTATAAAAATGGAATAAATGTGAACTTGTATTCCATTTCCACTTGTAAAATTTAAATGACCGAATTTAATTCGACTCTTTATTGTTTGGAGTGGCTTAATGCTGTAACAATAACTTCCAATGAATCATTTATAACAAGAAAATGAGACACGATTCCAAAACTATTACTCGCTGATAATTCAATCGAATTATGATTAATTATAAACAGGGTTAAAATAAATGAAATTAATAAATTTATATTTAAAAAAATAAATTATTTAATGCTTTTAAAAAAAGTAAGTTATNAATAAAATTTAATTCGAATCCGATTCTGAGTCAAACAGATATTTGAAGAAAATATCTGCTTCTATTTTCTGAAATGATTTTATTCCTATATACTTATTTTCCTCTAGATATTTTATGAAATTCTTTTGAATCGTTCTAACTGCTTCGTCTCTGTTTATCATTAACAACACTCATTTTGTCGATAATGGGAAATTCGTTTAGAATTTTAAACTTTTTCATAAAGTGATTACTTAATTTCTCGTAAATATGGTCAATTATCCATTCTGCATTTTCGTTTTTTTCATCTTCTCTCGTTTCATGTTTTATCAATGCCGTCAATACATGAACGAAGTGTATTTTATTTCCATGATAGACGGGAGGGTCAAAACCTCCGCCCGTTCCAAAACAAAAAACTCCCCCCCGAATTATGGAACCTAGAAATTTTGGTAATGCTTTCAATGAAATCCAATAAGTCGCTTTGGGATCGAAATGTGACCATATTCTATAAAAATCATCCACAACCACGCCAGAAATTACTTTTTTTGGATGCTTCGTCTTCTTCGTAATAGTCCAATATGACGGCAACAAACATGTTCATCAGAATTATATTACATATAAAGATGTAAGACATACATAGTAGTCAAAGTATATATTCCACAATTGCCGTACGGCAAATTATTAAAATGTATATCACATTTCGGAGGACTCATAGTAAGATTTTCCAAAATATTAGCCCAACCGTAAGCTGTCAGCAAGCAAAAGAGAATGAAAATTGCCGAAAGAACGTTATTGAAATTAAACATTCCGTCGAACGTATTGTATTTCCTTGTACAGTACGTCACCGAAAAACGAAACTCCGAGAATTTCTTGCATTTCTGATGTTGATTCCGGTTGATTATAAAATACATACTCAAAATTAAAATCTGAAATATTACTATTGCAGATAGCATGGATTCGTGTAATCCATGGGGCTGTTATCGCCCCATGCGGGAGTTTTTCCATGTTTGGGGGCGATTAGTAGCAATTTATATTTTAGGGAGCGAAAAGCAATTTTCTGGGCGTATAGTAAAACATTATATTAAGAATAATTAGATATTTTATTCGTTATATCGTACATAATTAAACAAATAACATTATACAACTAGTGACTAGTCCAGGGGTGGCCAACTGTTTTTGCTCCTGGGCCGAATTGGAAAGAAAACTTTTTCACGGGCCGTACCAGAGGCTGCCCTAGGATGATTTTGAGCAGGTTCGAGATCTCATTGTGGTGTCACCCCGTAGAGACTAAATTATACTGTACATAGAGATTATAAATATATTTTTCACATTATAATGCTTTATCAACATTCTACGCTGTACTTAAGAGATTTTTAATGGAGGGTTAACTCTAAACACACAGTGAGTTGTTGATCTTTTTCTTTTTTAGGCGTCAGAATGTCTCACCGAGCCATTCGGACTTGAGTAGCTAATATTGAAAAATTAATCGCGGACCACATAGATTCATTAGACGGGCCGTATGTTGGCCATGCCTGGACTAGTCTATTCAATTTACGAATTTGGAGTTAGCCTCGGCTTGGCATCGGAATTTTGAAGCTTGCAGCGGGGATTCACAGCGAATAATGTTGACATTAGATTTCGCTCGTGTGCGTCTGCGTCGAGGCTTGTGTCGGTAGCAGTAGGAATCATACAACTGGTTGACTGAGTTGAGATTTTTGCTTATTTTATTTTTGATGTTTTAATAATGTAAGTAAAATGTTAATAAATCAAACTAAACATAATATGTATAGTTTGTGCTACGAAGGAATAAACATAACCTTAAGATACAATTTTAATCGAAATAACAGTTTATATGTGTAATGTGAGATTTTTAAGTAAAAGTATTTAAATTTAAAATATAATAATTAAAAATATTAATGATGATTAAAGACAAAGCGCAGACTATATAAGAAGAAAAGAAAAGAAATAAAGTAATAAAAATATAAAAAAATAGTTTATTAATTTTACTTATTATTAATTTTTTGTTATAGAGCAAACCGAAGTGTTCAAACAAGTTTGATATTTTTGCTTTTATCGTCGTTCACACATAGAAAAAAAGATGGCAAGGACTCTTGCTCGACTTTCTCTGCACTCGAACAGGAGTTTACGAGGATCATTAGGAAAACCGTTAATTTTTAATTATAACAGGATATAAAATTTAAGTAATAACAAAAACTTAAAAGGAGTAATTTTGTTGAATTATAATAAATATTTTTTAAATGGAAATTATTAAGTTTAAAAAACAATTGTATATAAAATCATTTTAATCGGTGTTGGTTGATTTTCTAACAGCAACTCTAAGTTATTACTTAAAACTTTATTGTAGTATATTCTTAAATAGATTAGGCCTATACATCATATGCATTTCAGGCTGTTGTGAATTCACAGACCCTCTTCANAGTCTTTTAAGCGTATCTAGTCCCTATTCAAGCATTACAGACGTGGAGGAAACCCGGAAAACTTCATGTGGCCAACCCATCCTGGCCAGGCGCAAACCCACGACCGAACTTCCAGTGTTCAGGGAACGGAACCGCTTGGCCACTGGTGGACCTATTATATAATATTAAAAGGTTTCTAAATAAAATAAACTAAGAATTTAGAGTCCACCCATAAGAATTTTTTAAGAAGCTCTTTCTAAGAATCTCATAAGAATTTTGCAGGACCTGGCGCCTCAGTTCTTGCGGGTCTGCTACTTATGCAACTAAATAATATATTTAAAAGTCTTAAATTAATTTTTGCTGTTCTTCTTGAGTATTGTCATCTGTTAACCAAACTAAAAGTATATTTCTTGTTTATAAAAGATAGCTTGACTCAATTTTTAAGAACTTTTATATACAAAATTAGAAGTTATTGTAAAGAAAAGGTTATAAATAAAAACAAGTTACTGAAGCATATGCCAAAAAAACTGACCACACCTATCATAAGTAATGTCTTTGATTATATTTTTAAGACTTCCTCATTTAATTTCCCTTGTCTATGTTAATATAGAGGACAAAATTGATTAATGCATTCATTTTTATAATAAATTGATGTTACGGTGATAAAATTTATTTATAAAATGGATCTTTCGTATGAATAAAATCTCAAAAACACATACAATTTTAAGATTTTACTAAGATTCTATTATATAATATATAAAAATCAGTATTGCGTTAAATTTAAAGTAAATTAAATTTTCTATTTTTATTTTTCTAATTTATAAAGCACGTCGAATTTCAATTCTATTGATTTTTAGTAATAAAACGAAATGAAAGTATAGTGAACTATAAAAAGAATGGGATCGACATCCAGTATTTTATTGTTCGAGTGCATTAGCTTTAGAATGAATAACGTTATTGTGTGCAGTGAAGAGAATTGATTAAAAGAAAGAAGGGGAAAGACGAAAATATGTACTATAAATTATATGGGTCAATTCTAAAAGTTCTAATAATATATTCAGATGTTAATTTGAGAAATATTACACAAGTTTTAATTTGGACAATTTATATCTATACATTTTAACATTCAAAGTATGAAAAAAGAAATAAATTGTAAACTATATCCATGCTAGTTCCTTTATCAGAAACTATTTGATTTTTTAAAATCTAAGAGCCAAGTAAAGCTGCTTTTATAAAAATTACATTCTATAAAAATGGAATAAATGTGAACTTGTATTCCATTTCCACTTGTAAAATTTAAATGACCGAATTTAATTCGACTCTTTATTGTTTGGAGTGGCTTAATGCTGTAACAATAACTTTCAATGAATCATTTATAACAAGAAAATGAGACACGATTCCAAAACTATTACTCGCTGATAATTCAATCGAATTATGATTAATTATAAACAGGGTTAAAATAAATGAAATTAATAAATTTATATTTAAAAAAATAAATTATTTAATGCTTTTAAAAAAAGTAAGTTATTTAAATAGGAATGTTTAATTAACGGATATAATTTATTAATTAAGATAAATCTCAATAATAGTATATAATTATAGTATATAATAGTATATAACCGATGTAAAATCAACCAATGAATTTACGATATACAGTAGACAATATCAAACAAGAGTTATTGGGCTGCAATTTGAAGAAAAATTTATAGACATAAATTCCCACTGTCGTCCACCTGTCTGCCTGTCTTTTCTTAATCTCGAGATTAGAATTAGAAAGATAAATTTCGGGACCATATGTGAAAACCTTAGGGGCATTAAACCCCGATTAACTGTATAGGAACTTTTGATGCAAACCAGAAGTCACGTTATTTCAAGTCAAAGTTTTTCCCTGAAAGCAGTTAATAGATGATCGGCAGGATTCTGTTGTTAAAGGAAAAGTATGATGTATAGGGGCAAGGCACTACAGTACTAATTTGAGGTGGAGAGCATATATTTTAAATAAAATAAATTAAAAATATAATTAAAAATTGCAGTCCGGCATTGTGACGATATCACAATAAATAATCGCTCGTTTTTATTCTAGAAATATTGCAAGCGGTTTTTTTTCTAGAATTATTAATTCAGACTTCTATAAGTTTTAAGAATTTGGTAAGAAAAAAATATGCTAATTATTCACAATTAAAACAAATATCAAATGAAGAAATCGTTCTGTTACTTTGCAAACGAACACGAACGAATTGTATTGGAAAGATAAATATTTAATTAAATTTTACGAGATTCATTTCCAAAATAGTCGTGTAATTAATCTTTCAACTCCTAAATATTTCAACAGCATAATTAAAGATTCACTCGATTTTAAAAAGTTTTTTACTCATATATAAGACAAAGAGTAATAACACTTATTTTACTAAATAAAATGTTAATGTCAATTAAATACAGTTCAACGGGAGATCCGTTCTATTCAATACGTTTCTAAAGTTGTTTCGAATAGTTCCATTTCATTTTTGACTGGTAATGGTAATTAATAATGGTTCTTATTCAGGATCGGATAATATCATCATTTCCCCTGGGCAGATCGCTCATGTGTCTCGTTGCCGTAATCGAAAAGTTGCTGTACAAAGTTAAACTTTTTATTTCTGTATACTAAATTGACTTTTATAGAAAATCTTTTCGTCTTTGGAATGTGATAGCTTCTTTATTTTATGTTATCATATTCTAAAACAAAGAAAAAAAAAACATTAATTTTTATATTAATATTCTACATTATTATTTCGTAGTGATATAATATCTATAGGTATGATAAATACGAATTTATGTTTTGAAAAGTTCTAAATTGTAAATTAGTATACAATGGCATACATATTATAATAAATTTTATTATCTTCACTATGCATATTTTTTTTAAAATTGTTAGTTGATTACGATGTAATATCGACAAAGCATACAAGACATAAAGAAATGAGAGAAAATCACCCCAAATAAATGAAATATATATCGAAACTACATAATTTTTAATATAATATTTAAAAAATATTTTGTGTTTTCTCGAAAACAATAACTTTCATCATGTTATTAAGATTTTCTCATTCATTTCTTCCCGGGCGAATCCGGATGCGGAATATCTGCAACGCAATATTGTTGATATTTAATAAACTTTCTAAATAATTTATTATTATTTAGGAGAAATGTTAATTGGAAATTGATGAAATCTTCACTTCTAGTACGAAATTCGATATGTCGCCGAATAGTCCAGCAAGTCTGAGGGAGTTTAAACTTATAAACATCCTGACAATGTTGTGTCTAAATTGGCATTAAATATTGCTTTGAAATTAAAATTTGGTTATGATATTTCCGCATCGATATCGAAATATATTTTTCTTTCGATTTTCCAGATGATTGCTTAATCGTTTCTATTATTTACATCTCTTATCGTCTCCATTTATCAGTTGTTTTATTCTATGAATCATCTCAATTAATGTGCCGTAAGTGACATTAAAAATTAAAATACAACCAATAGCGATAGAAATGCGATTTAAAAATAAATATCAATTATAAATAGATTTATGAGATTAAAAAAAATAGTAGTTGTTATTATAAGAATTGATACCGTCTATTTCAAAAAGTAGCTACAAATAGAGGAAAAAAATTGTTTTCTAAGAGAAGCATTTTTTGCTTTATTATTTTAAATCTTTCCTCCCTGCAGGCAATAAAATGTTTTTCTTTCATATCCATTATGAATCCGATCAGACCCCACAACAGCCAAATAAAGAATAGGGTTCCGTACAGTTGAACTAATTCATAAAAATTTCTGGGAAGTCGAGTTCAAACGGGACTCTCCAGAATAGCAACTGGTACTTTCATCGACTCGCATCCAGCCATTAGTTCATTGATAGAAATATTAATATAACTGATTTAGATAATATAATTTGCCCAAGGCGAAATGGTTGAGAAAGTCTTATTAACATGATGAGATTTATTGTTTTCGAAGAAAACACAATTTTTAAAATATTATATTAAAAATTATGTAGTTTTGATATATATATTTCATTTATTTGGGGTAATTTTTTCCATTTCTTTAAGCCTTGTATTATTTATAATGTTATAAAAAATACAAATAAAACCTGTTTTTTTTTTATNACAATTTTTAAAATATTATATTAAAAATTATGTAGTTTTGATATATATATTTCATTTATTTGGGGTAATTTTTTCCATTTCTTTAAGCCTTGTATTATTTATAATGTTATAAAAAATACAAATAAAACCTGTTTTTTTTTTATCTTTATTAACAGAGATTAATCGTATATAAATATGCAGTTATGCATTAATAAATTTGCATTATGAAAATATAAATTATCAAAGGGTGCTATAGCAACGAAACTTATCGTATGATAAATTTCTCGATTTTTTCTTTATTTTAGAATAGCGAAATATAATTATTAATTGTGAGAATATACATGCCATTATCGATCTCTTATTACAATTTAAAAATTTTGAATGCTAATAAATAATTCGCAAGAAAAATTTTAATATTTTGATTTAATTAAAAGTTAAATTAATATTTTAAGTATTTTGAAATAATACAGACATGTAATGTGCAGTACATAGCCTTTCAATATATATGAGAGTGATTTAAAAAGTAAGGTAACAAGAGATCTCCTGTACAAATTTTATTTTACAGGCAGACATAGTGATACGGATTATTATGGCAATAGTACATATTATTTTTTAACATGGTCACCAAGCTTGTCTAAACATTTATTCCAACGATATACCAAGGCATCGATGCCAGCAGAGAAGAAATCTGCGTCAGTTCCTTCAGCCACGCCATGACGGCTTGCTGAACTTCCATCAGTTTGAAATCGCCTACAATCCAGATGCTTCTTCAATGATCCGAAGAGATGGAAATCACAGAGTGCCAGGTTGGGGCTATAGGGAGGATGTTCCAGTACCTCCCACTTGAAGCTCCGTAACAATTCAGTTTGCTCAGTTTTCACATCTGTCCTGCCTTTATCGAACTCAGTGCACAAACCCACACCTGTTTTTGTGACATGACATTACCACCATACACTACAACAAGTCGATGATGAATTTCTACTGGTGAGTTGCCCTTCAGACCGAATTACACTACGCACTTCCACGCTTGACCACGTTTCCGTGAGCGCAGCCATTTTCAAAATGATATTGCAAGAGTCTGACGCAACATTTGCACCATGTAACGCCTGTGCAATAAAGCTGTGGTCTTCTGCTGCTGCCCTAATGGGAAATTCGAACAAGAGGAGAAATATGACACCCGTGAGAGCTCTTGTTACCTTACTTTTTGAATCACCCTCGTATTATACAGTAGATTAAATAATTTTATTATTAACTAATTCTGACGATAGACTTAAATTACTATTCAAAAGCTATCGTAGATAAATAATAAGTTGTCAGCATTTAAAATATCAATCAATCAATCAAATTTATTTGATATAACGAGTTTTTTTACAAAGGGGTTTAATAACGTTGCAATCTTAAATTTGATATATGACTACAAATTTTGTACAGTGCATGTAATGTAAACATGGCGAAACTGTCACCCAATAAAATTTGATAGCAAAAATCAAATCATTAAAAAATATGCATACATAATATGTAATAGACATATAGGTTGGCTGAAACAATGGACTTCAGCAAGTAGCTCTGAAGAACCTCGACGGCCGGAAGGCAGAATTATTATTTACATATTCTATTCCGGATCTCCCGGTATCGAATCCGGACGGGTCGAAAAATCCCCAGAAATTTTTCGGGGAGTGGTCCGACCCAGCCGAACCCATAATGGGCTTGCTAGAAAAGGCCCTCTTAGTACCCAAAGGACGAAAAGCGTTAATAAATAAATATACTGTACTTGATTTTCAATAAACCGCGATACTTATTCATACTTTTTTTATATTTTGCATAAATGAATTCAGTTTTAAATACCGATTCATTTATTAATATTTTAATTTATTACATTATATGTAAAAGGTTCCAAATAAAAATTTGATTCTTACATTTTCTAATATTCTTTTTGTAAACTTTTTGTATTTTAGTGATTTTACATTAAACCAAATTTAAGTTTATATATTCTTTTTTATATTATGCAAACTTATAGTCAAATTAAAAAAAAAATTAAATATATTTTATAATCGCATCAACGGGTAACCAGAAAATTCATTCAGAAATCAGATGTTGATCGCTTTCTTGAATTTATAATATATAATATACAGTACATAAATGAAAAAATTAGAATTATTAATAAAGATATTTTTATTGTTTTGCAAGCGAAAGTTTAATACATTCTGTTTTTTTTTTTCTTCTATTGATAAATTAGTTGAAAAAATATTGAAAAATTAGTTGAAAAAGTATAAAAAAAATTTTCTAATTGATTAATTAGAAAAGTTGCAGAAAAAATTATATGGACTACATCCTTCATATTTTTTATATTTTAATTAGTATTTTATTTATATTTAAGTAAATTAATTTTTTATCACTTTAACTTTATTATTTTAAAATTTACTTCATTGTTTTATATTCTTATTATCATTAAACACTTTTATTTAAAATGCTTTGTACCATGTCCTCAAAACCTGCAATTCAAATGTCATATAGGCTACTTCTAATTAAGATAGAAGGCCGAAACTGTCAGGACATATCCAAGTCCGATGACAAAGCATTTTAATGATGTTTTAGAAGAGTGGCCCACTCCCACCATCCCCACCATCCTTTCAAGCCCGAAACCTAATAAACATAACTGAAAATAGAATTTAATCTTATGTGTGTGTAAATGATCTGCATGATATGGTGGGGATGAGGTCACTCCAATCTCGAAAAATATGACCAATAAAAGCGGTTTTTTTAATTTCTAAAAATATATTAAAATTATTTATACTGATTTCTAACTATTAGATGTTTACTTTATTTTTGTCTACAGTTACTCTCTACTTGAGGGGTTTGATGAATTAGAAACCATTCACGTTGTTTATATATTGTTCCCTGTTGTTTATTTTATACGGTTTTAATATAAATATGCTTTTAATTATGTGATATTTAGGTAACAGAAATTAGCTTTATTTTGTTTAAACCTTATTAAATTACGAAAATGTGATTAAATTGATTTAATTTTTTTATTTTTCTTGGGCTCCTGGGGTTTCTTCGGGGGAAGGTAATTGGCACTCGCAGTGTTTATTGCAGTACTGATTATCAAAATTGTCTTAATATCTTTATGAAAAATTAAAGTTATCTAAGTTTACTTTTCATATAATCACTAATCTTTCTCGTCTTCTCTTATTATAAACTTGATTTATCGCGTTCGAATTGATAAAAGAGAATAATATTTATTTTTATATAAATGATATGAACTTTAAATTTCTCTTTGAATGGAAAATATGCACCTGTTATATGATTAAACGATATAATTTTTCAAGAACAGTAATTTTCTTATATATTAGTATCATGGCCTTCAATGACAGCAATGTAAATCCTGTCATTGAAGGCCATGGGTTAGAAAACAATATCTATGTATGGAGCGTTTCATTTTTCAAATTAAAACATTTATTATATTTTATATTTAAACATTTAAACTACATTTTAAGTGAAATATTTTATAGATGATAACACGCGTACACGATATTTTCTTATTAGATGTTGTAAACCAGTGATTCGCAATCTTTTTGGAGCCACCGTCCCCATGGTTCCATAAACTTATATACTGTACCCAACGCCCCCAACTCGTTTTCCCTTGTATGAGAGAGGCTTGGAAATATTCTTATAAAAGCCTTACACTTTGATACAAAGTAACTTTGTTTAATCTGTGTCCACATCTGGCAACCTTTTTCTTCGGACAGTATTTCTTCTTAACGGAGGAAAGGGAAAGGCTGTCAGTATCCGAATCCTCACTTATGGTTACCGTTCGATTGAGATCCTGACTCCAGCGCTTCTTCCGCTCTCTTGCTTCTTTTCGCCCTTAGATTTATTCAGCTGTAAGTGGATGACCGAGACGGTTAAGACGTTCTGAAGATACCGGGATCGAATCTTGGAGTGCAACCCAAGAGTTATTCATGGGCCGTATGTCCCGGATAGATTTGGTCCCGTTCCTCGCACCCGATTGCCCATATTATTGGCCTGACCAAATTCTACGATGGTTATGATTAGAAAGACCCTCTTTGTACCCACAGAGCGGGAAGAGTCAAAAGTGAAAAATATTGAATGATAAGTTTTATGAAACTAACATTGAATTTTTATTAAAACTTTTGAAACGGAACTCAAATAAACTATTACAGTCATTGTAGAATACTGTCCGTAATAGGGAACATAAAGTTCGCGTAATTATTATTGTGGATTTTAAATACATTCCTAAAATGTATACTTTATAGTCACAAGAAATTTAGAAACAAAATTGATAGATGAAGATAAAATACAAATGCAAAAATATGAAGAAAAATTTAAAATTTTCCGTGGTATTCTTTGCCAGTTTTGTAAATAAAATATAATNTATAGACATTTTTATTAAAATATCGTATGTTCGAGATCATCGTTTGCTGTAAAAAAGCCCAAAAATAAAACTAACATCAGAGTAGTGTTTGGAATTTTGAAAAACGAAAGGATTCAGTTTCAATTTAAAATTAAACATATTTATTTTAAAAACGTTCTCTGTCTCCCGTATGTATACGTAAGCTATTTGAAAGATGCATGTTGTCTTATCGAGAAATCCCCGCAGTACACACATATTATTTATCTCAAACATATTAACACAAACAAATTAATTACTGCATATAAAATATAAATTTGTACGATAAATAAAACAAAACTTGAAATTTTTCTTAAAATTTTCTTTTATACGCAGTATGCATTTATGCATTTATTATACAGTATTTTATATTACAGTATATGTAAACATTTGAACTATATTTTAAGTGAAATATTTTATAGATGATAACACGCGTACACGATAGTTTTCTTATTAGATGTTGTAAACCAGTGATTCGCAAACTTTTTGGAGCCACCGTTCCATTGGTTCCATAAACTTATACTGTACCCAACGCTCCCAATTCGTTTTCCCTTGTATGAGAAAGGCTTGGAAATATTCTTATAAAAGCCTTACACTTTGACACAAAGTAACTTTGTTTAATGGTGTCCACATCTGGAAACCCTGTTCTTCGAACAATGCTTCTTCTTACCCGTTTTTTTTTTTAACGGAGGATAGGGAAAGGCTGTCAGTATCCGAACCCTCATCTATGGTCATTGTTCTGTTGAGACCATGCCTCCAGCGCCCCTTCCGCTCTCTTTATTCTTTTCGCCTTTAGATTTATTCACCATCTCCAGGGGCGGTGGCGCCCACTTTGGAAACCTCTGTTGTATATGGAAGTGGATAGCCGAGGCGGTTAAGACGCTCTAAAGAACCCGGGATTGAATCCGGGCGTGCAACACCAAGAGTTATTCATGGGCTGTATGTTCCAACTAGATCTGGTCCCGTTCCTCGCCACCCGATTGCCCGTATTGTTGGCCTGACAAAATTCTACCATGGCTGTGATTAAAAAGACCTTCTTTGTACCCATAGGGCGGAAAGAGTCAAAAGTGAAAAATATTAAATGATTGATAAATTATATATGAAACTAACATTGAATTTTTATTAGAATTTTTCAGGCTGTAATTCATAAATAAATCAATACAGTCACCGTAGAAAACAATTCATAATATTGAACACAATGGTGAACTAATGGTGAAGTTCAAGTAATTATTATTGTAAATTTTAAATATATTTATAAAATATGTACTTTCTAGTCAAAATTAATTTGGAAATAAAATTGGTACATAAGGATAAAATACAAATAGCCTACAAAAATATAAAGAAAAGCTAAATTTTCGTAAAAACACTTCTTTAAATTTAATTTTAAAAAAGCACGTGATTTCTGTCATTGATTAACAATATTATACAATAAAAATACACTTTTAATATAAAAACTTTTCATTCTCCTTTTGATTAGAGTTATAATAGACTTAGGAATAGCCAAAATAATTGAATTCACTTATCTGTATTAGGCTACTTTTCTTTAGATTTTCTGAAAATATCTATACTGTATTTCTAAATATTATCACTTCCAAGTTTTCTTCGTTAATCCATAGATATTCTATGACACAAAATTGTGAAGATGTTTATCTTCCTCTTCAACCAATTTGACTTTGTAAAAGAATAGCAACGACATCCGCAAAGGACAGAAGATTAATCTGCTTAATTATCTTTTAGAAATTTTTCTTGATGATAATGGATGCCAGATTGTAGAAAACTTATCTGGTAAACCACTAAATTAACGGAGATTCTTATCAATCTATAGTTTATTTGCCGTACTCTAAAATGCAACTAAAATACATCGAATGGGCATTGGAAATGCCGTCGATCCTATATTATAAATGCAATAAATTTGTTAAAAAATTTTAAAAAATGCCTTTCGAATAACGCTTCTTAGCCTTATTATACCTTATCATTAAGGCCGTTTTAAGGCATTATTAGATCTAGACTTTTCTACCTTGGTAGCTCTTCCACCGACATAACTAAGTTATTGCCATATTAATACCCTAAAAATTGTTTTATTCATTAGAAAAAAATTCGAAACAATATTTATAATATTACGTTTAAAAATCCCAGTACGAGTTTTGTGATGTTTAAATTTAATCATTATTTTATAATTATAACATTTCATATAAGAAGTAGACAAAACAGCAATGATTTGTACTGTATAAAGCGTGTATTTAGATGTATTTTTCAGTATTTAATACAAGTTCTGATAGCGAACATTTGTTTTTAAAATTAAACGGTATAAGAAATTATCTACCATCCTCTCTTCCATTAAAGATAATTTATTGTGAAAAATGTCTTTTGATGACATAATTAGTGAATTTTTCAGTAAGAAAAGCAGAAAAATTAATATAATTTATAACTGCTGAATTTTATTTCGTACATTAAGCATTTAATTTTATGCTATAATCCAAAATTTTGTATTAACTAGAAGGTCTACTAAAAAAATATATGTACTTGTATATACAATATATACACCACTATATACAAAGTACTTGTATATAGTGGTGGAAAATGCAACTCAAAAACTATGAAACTACAGTACTTTGGAAATAAAAATGAATAAGTTTTGTTTTTTAGTCATCTTATAAAAAGCTTTTTTAATAAAATATCGTAATAGCCTCCAAATGTTTCCGGGAAAGTTAAGCAACTCGTTATTGGATTTTCTAATCTACAAGAGAATTCGTTCGATTTGCATTCAATAATGCAAATATGAAAATAGAATGAATTGCAAGTCGTTCGTTCATTCACTTATTCAGACATTATAAACATCTTTATACTCTCCAAGTTAATTTAATGGAATTTAATTAATAAGTAAAACTAGAAGAATGCTTGTCGCTTAGAATGTCTATATCTAAAATTTCCTTTATACAGACGTTCTCTTATGATATAATTTGAAATCATAGATGCTGCAATCTTTTGGAAAATATGTAATATTAGCAAAGGAGTGATCATTGTCTGCTTTCTTACCACTGTATAATGACATAAAAGTTATAGCAATATGATATTGACTGCTTCAAAAGTCGAATATAGAAAGAACTTTACAATAAACTGGTTAGTATTTTGTCTAAAAGAATGATATTATATGATTTTTCTGACTAAGAAGTAATTATATATAGCGGGAATTACGTAAAAGTTATTTTTATTTTTACGATTGTTAACTTAATATTGTAATTTATTATTCAGCAAAATTATGTGTAAAAATTCTTCAAATAAAGTTATAGATATAAAAATGAACAGAAATAATCTCAATATATTTTCAATAAAAGTTTTTTTTATACTTTTCATTTTATTATGTCGGAATATTTTACATTTTGTAATAGGCGTAAAAATACGTTTTAAAATTGATTGAATCTTTAGGTCTTACGCACGTAATTAAATGGTCACGCTATTCCCATTCTTTCAACAATTACTCAAAGAGAAATTACAAACTAATTTGTTATTTTTTCTTCTGAATGAATTACAAACGATTAACAGTAGTAAAGTTTAGAATTTTTTTTTAAATTAAAAAAAATGCTAATTTAAAAATAGTAAAATCAAAGTGTAGTAAAACTACTTCAAAATGTAATATTATGTCATATTTCATAACCTTTAAAAAATTAATTTCGGAATAATAAAATTAAAAAATTATATTTTTCCCTATAACATTTCAAAATTATAAAATGATAGTAACAATATTAATTTATTGCTTATCTTTTTAAAATTTTAAATTAAAATTTAGAATCACACAATAGGTTAATATAAAGGAAGTTATCTAATTTATTTAACTCTTTATATGCAAGCGAAATTGAAATGAGAATAAATTGTAATTCAGTTCAAATAATTTTTGCATAAGCTATATATAGGCCTATACAAAACTGTTTGACTACATACTATAAAAGTTGTATACAATAGTAACACACTTTAGTTTTATACGTATACACAAATACACATACTGTGTGCACGCCATATGCATCAATTCTAGAATTTCATTTAGTTATTGTAGAAATAAATTTAAAAAACTAAAGCAAACCATTTTATTTGACTACGTTGAAATATTTTGAACGACGGCTTAGGATCAGGGGCGGATCTACATAGGGATTAATAGGGCTTAAGACCTGGGCCCCCAAGTGTTAGGGGCCCATAAAAATTGAGTTATTATCATAAATTTTTAATATTTTTTTAATTAACAACGAGCATTTATCGTATAGTAAAAAATACAGTAGTTATATTATTAATAATATAATAATGATAATTTATAGTATTATTTGTATTAACAAAAAATGGGTCCCCATTGGACTTCAAGAAGCGCTAGGCCTCGAAAAACCCTGCTTAGGACCCATACTTAAAAAATAAAAAAATGTGTTAATTACTAAAACATTTTTAAAATGTGTTTTAGTAATTAACGGAAACTGGTTAAGTATGAAAATGCACAAGTTCCTTCAAAATCAGAATGTTTATTTGCTTCTTCGATGGGGAATGTAACAAGAAAATTCGTATTTCGTGACTTTATTAAGAATTTTTCAGGATGCGTTACTAGGGGACAAGGCCATATTCCGTTAGGCTTTGTTTGGTTTATTTGTTTACGGCAACGCGACACGCGGATGATCCACCGAGAGGGGTGCCTCCCGCAAGAACTTTCTATGGGAAATTTAGATGTTACTAATGTGAAAGAATCTCGGAAAGCCACACGTGGCTACCTCGTTGGCGAGGCGCAAACCCGCGAGCAACTACTAGTATTCGTTAGTTCGTTAGTTTTATCCACTAGACCACTGATAGGAATTACCAGTGGAGCACTCAAGACTTCACTTTCGGGAGAGCCGAGTAAAACGGGTAAAAAACATTTTAATGCGAATTCACTACAATTCTCACCTTATGTGACCATTAATTCATAAGTAGTATAGAAATAAAAACAGACGCCATATAAATAAAAAAGTTAATTTTAAAATTAAGAAAAGATTTTTGGAAAATTCTCTAGCGTTTGTTTTCCCTTTTCTTTGGAGGGTGCGAACGTTTTGGCGCCCTCCAAAGAAAAAGGAAAATAAACGCTGAATTGGTGAATCACTGGACATTCCGTTAGGCACAATAAATAAGATTTAAAACTATTTGTTTTCAACTAATATGGTTACTATATTGGCAATAAATGCAGGCTTCAATTTTGTATAATTTTTACTTGATATTTTGCTTCGAATCGCATAATCAGAAGCCCACATTCCTCACAGTTAATGTATCTCCAGACGATGCAGTCCTCACAAATTAGTTTTGAGTTTTAATCAAAGAATGGGAATTTTGGAGAGCCAATATTTATAAAATTTAAATCATTACAAATTAATTTCATTTTTATTTTTTAGCAGGAGGGACAATAATATTTTAACAATAAAAAAATATTTCTGTGACAGAAGTGACAGAACAGCAAATTGTGTTGAAAATAAATAATTGTTATACATATATCAACAATTTTTTTGTTTAGTCAAAATTATTTTAACGTTGATAATAAACATAATGACAAGAAAAGAGAAAATAAAAATCATATTTATATTCAGGGTGGTCAAAAAGTCTAGAAACTTTAAACGTTCATAAAAATTGGAAGAATTATCGGAATGAAATGCGGTTTGTGTGATAGAGGAGAAGGTGGTATTATGGAACCCCAATTACATTTTAGTGAATTGTAAACAAGGTATCATAACTACACCCACATTTTTTGTGCAAAAAGTACTGGTAACTAGTAAACTAAATGTTCCTAATTGGATTTTTCGCTATTGTAATTATAAGTATGGTTTTTGAAGGCTTTTGTACAAAAAGTCCGAAAGTAGGCTTAGAGAAAATCGGGTGGTAATATGGAACCTTACTGTATATTTTCAAAAAAATGCTTTAATGTAGCCAAAAACAAATAGGAAAGGACAAAAAATGTTAAATAATTACAAAATTATTTACTCCAATGTATTTTATCGCAAAAATGCTTTTATAATAGAAAAATATGACCTCCATCAACAATATATATTCCAGCAGCTCTTTTTCGATATTCTCAGGAAGAATTGGCTTTCTACCTAGTGTCTTTTTCACAAATTGCTCTGGAGGAATGTCTGCTTGCAAATAGAAAGTTCGGAGGAGTTGAGTTCCATATTACTGTAAAAGCACCAATGGGGTCCGTATTTCACGCATCGCCATCTCGAATTAACTTATGTCTGTCAAGACCAAAATTTAAAAAACGTGAACATCACACAGATTAATATGTACCCCTAAGTCTCTGGAACGGAATACATGCACCAGTGAACCTACAACTACACGATTTATATTTTAAAAATAATTAAATTCACTTAGCATTCAAAACTTGCGAATTTTGAAAAAAACAAATTTGCTGATTAAATACGGACAACCGTTTAACTGAAGTAAAACGGGTTTTCCCCTTGCTATGGATGTCTGCCTAGTTCAGTTCAGCCACATTCCGCTACAGTTCGCCTTTATTATCAGTTCGAAATGGGGTGGTTCCATAATACCCGCAGTGTTCCATAATACCACCTTCTCCTCTAAGTATTGTCAGCACAGGGATATTTGTTGACAGGGAGGAAAATTAATTCCAAAATCACCTATAGGTGGCGATGACATACAAAGGACATGCAAATGACAATTAAAATTGAATGTGTTTATTAGAAAAGTACTTTACTATATGATATATAGAAAAGCCTTTACTATATGATATAACAATTTAGCCGAGTAATAACGCCCGTACTTGCAGAGTGCATCACGTCCGGATGGATGAATGTTATCTCACAGCGAATAACATTTTTCAATTCCAACAATGCGGAGGGACCTGATCGAAACATTCGGGAATTTAAATATTCCCACAATCAGAAATCACAAAGTCATTTTCATTATCATTATCGTATGCACGTCCATTCGTTGTTTTTCGTATCTTAAAACTACCTGTTAGTAGTGTTGACATCTAAAGCTATCTTTCCTATCTATGATTTCTAAAGCCTGTCAACAAAAACCCCATGCTGACAATCCTTACCATACAAACCACATTTCATTCCGATAATTCTTCAATTGTTTATGAATGTTTAAAGCTTATACCGACTTTTAGCCAACCTTGTAATCGGCATCTTATAATTATTTAATATTGAACTATCATTAAACCTAAAAAAAAGTTTCTGAGTTATGCAGTTTTCATCACTATATATTTAATATTTTTTTAGTAGAACTTTTTTATATAATATAGAATTTTAGATCATAGCATAAAATTAAATGCTAAATGCATGAAATACAAGTTTTATACAGTACAATTCATTGGTGTTTTTGTCTACTTCTGACTTCTTTTACTATAATTTTAAAATACTCATTAAATTTAAAAAAACATCGTAAAATTCAGTCTAAGAAGTCTAAGTGTAAGGTAGAAAAGGTCTAGACCTAATAATGCCTTAAAACACCTTGATGGTAAGGTTTAGATAATAAGGACTAAAGCATTATATTCAAAAGGCATTTTTTAATTTTTTAACAAATGTTTACATTTATAATAAAATATATTTTTGAGTTGTAATATAGGATCGATCGGCATTTCCAATATACGGAATATAAAATACACGGAATGGGCATTTCCAACGCCCATTCGATGTATTTTAGTTACATTTCAGAGCACGGTAAATAAACTATAGATTGATAATAATCTCCGTTAATTAAGTGGTTTACCAGATAAGTTTTCTACAATCTGACATCCATTATCATCAAGAAAAATTTCTAAAAGATAATTAAGCAGATTAATATTCTGTCCTTTGCGGATGTCTTTGATATTCTTTTACAGTCAAATTGATTGAAGAGGGAGATAAACATCTTCACAATTTTGTGTCGTTGATCTATGAATTAACGAAGAAAAATCGGAAGTGAATCTATATTTCTAGTATTTACAAATATATATATTTTCAGAAAATCTAAAGAAAATTAGCCTAATACAGGTTTGATGTTCAAGATCAACATTTGCTGTAAAAATGTCCAAAAATAAAAAAGTCAACACCAGTATACTGTTTGGAATTATGAAAAATGAAAGGATTCAGTTTCAATTTAAAATTAAACATATTTATTTTAAAAACGTTCTCTGTCTCCCGTATGTATACGCAAGCTATTTGAGAGATGCATGTTGTCTTATCGAGAAATCCCCGCAGTACACACATATTATTTATTTCAAACATATTAACACAAACGAATTAATTACGGCATATAAAATATAAATTTGTACGATAAATAAAATAAAACTTGCAATTTTTCTTAAAATTTTCTTTTATACGCAGTATGCATTTATGCATTTATTATATTTTATATGTAAACATTTGAACTATATTTTAAGTGAAATATTTTATAGATGATAACACGCGTACACGATATTTTCTTATTAGATGTTGTAAACCAGTGATTCGCAATCTTTTTGGAGCCACCGTCCCCATGGTTCCATAAACTTATATACTGTACCCAACGCCCCCAACTCGTTTTCCCTTGTATGAGAGAGGCTTGGAAATATTCTTATAAAAGCCTTACACTTTGATACAAAGTAACTTTGTTTAATCTGTGTCCACATCTGGCAACCTTTTTCTTCGGACAGTATTTCTTCTTAACGGAGGAAAGGGAAAGGCTGTCAGTATCCGAATCCTCACTTATGGTTACCGTTCGATTGAGATCCTGACTCCAGCGCTTCTTCCGCTCTCTTGCTTCTTTTCGCCCTTAGATTTATTCAGCTGTAAGTGGATGACCGAGACGGTTAAGACGTTCTGAAGATACCGGGATCGAATCTTGGAGTGCAACCCAAGAGTTATTCATGGGCCGTATGTCCCGGATAGATTTGGTCCCGTTCCTCGCACCCGATTGCCCATATTATTGGCCTGACCAAATTCTACGATGGTTATGATTAGAAAGACCCTCTTTGTACCCACAGAGCGGGAAGAGTCAAAAGTGAAAAATATTGAATGATAAGTTTTATGAAACTAACATTGAATTTTTATTAAAACTTTTGAAACGGAACTCAAATAAACTATTACAGTCATTGTAGAATACTGTCCGTAATAGGGAACATAAAGTTCGCGTAATTATTATTGTGGATTTTAAATACATTCATAAAATGTATACTTTATAGTCACAAGAAATTTAGAAACAAAATTGATAGATGAAGATAAAATACAAATGCAAAAATATGAAGAAAAATTTAAAATTTTCCGTGGTATTCTTTGCCAGTTTTGTAAATAAAATATAATTTCCAACTATGAATAGAAAATTTGTAAAAATAACTTAGTTTTGGCCTTTTATTAAAAATGAATACTTTATTTATTAATTTTACTGACAAATTTTTATACTGTAAAAGAATGTTTTAATCATTGTTAAATTATGATTCTGGAAAACTAAATCTATAATCAATAATTCAAAAGTGACCTATTTTTCGCAATTGCTCTGAATAGAAAACAAAAGGACATTTTTTATTTTTGTATGAAATTACGGACGTTTGTATTGATTTCATTAATGTTGCTATGATGTGAATTCCACGAACTTTATAACCACGTGATGTCTTTAATTGTGTCGTGTTCTGGTCAACGAACGTGGCTATAAATTTTCGCTACAATCACAGGAAATTTTGGACCTTAGAGTATTTGTTAATTGCATTGATGACTACAGTCGCCAATTTCACAGTGAAATGAAACTATTTTTAAACATTTTTAAATGTTGTTATCAATAATTAAATTAAAACATAAAACTGTTTATTTAATATAGTTCAATACTTAAATATTTTCAAATTTACTCGCGATATATTTATTTACGTGTTTACATTCATGATATGTAGGCCATTCATTCTGAATAGAAAATATTTTTAAAAATTAGCTATATCGTGCTATTTAAAAATATGAAACACTAAAATATATAGCCTGTATTTGTATATGAATTAAATTGAATAATCTATAGTATAATTTAATAAATATAGTATAAGATTTCTACAGATAACTAACTAAATAATTATCGCTTTCTCCTATTCAAATTCAATATTACAGGCCATTGTTTTTTCCAGCAAATGTCGCTGAACTGGATATATTGATAAGGGTTCATTCTAATTCCATGAAACTTCAAGGTACGAATCTGATCTGACCCATGTGATATTTTAGAATGTTCGGATCCAGTTTTGTTTTTACTGTAAAATTACAGTTATTTATATAGTAATTTATTCACGAGTTTCATTTATTCTTGTAAATTTTGCTTAATTACTTTTTCTCATAAATCAGACAAAAATTGAGGCTTGACATATATTATTGGAAACAGAAGCTTTACGAATATTCATTACAATTCTCTGCAAAATAAAGGATTTTAGTCAAAAATGAAGAGAGAACATAAGCGTATGAAACATTTAAATAAAAACTAAATAAGAAATTACAAGCAAAATTACTTCTATTTAAGAAAAATGATTAAAATATGTAAAATGCTAACACTATGTTATTATCTAAAATAGTAAGAGATAAGGAATAATCAGCAATTAATACTTTTTTTATCGTGGAAATGCAAAAAATTGTTTGTGCAAAAAACATCATGTGATGCAAGAAACAATGTATTGTAAATATTATCATTACAATCAATAACTGTTGAAATTCTCATTTTACTTTCCCGGCTGTTATGTATACATAATAAGGGAAAGCATTGGAATCGTATCAAATTTCACCTTTCGAGTTTTTTGCAAATCACCACGTTTTGAGAACTCCTGAATCCAAAAAAAGTACAAAAAACAGCAAAAATTCAGTGGATATGATGTATCTGTGTGTGTTGGTGTCTATTTCGCTTAATATCTCTTTACCCTATCCTGAGATATTAAGCGAAACAGGAGGGGCATTGATTCTATTAATATTTGGTGGTGAAAGGTCGAGGGGGTGGGAAGATAAAAGGGATCGTGTGTATCTCCAGTTAAATCAACTTAATGACAATTTTACTCGTTATTAACATTTATACTTTCTTATAAAACTCATCTCTACCCTCCAAATTAAGCTTTTTGGCGTTTTATATTAAATAAAAAATAAAGAAATATTTTATAACAAAATCTCATAAGAGATGGCGCCATGCACAATTTTATTACATTATACAGTATTGTAATTAAAACTATAAAAGTTATTTTCTAAATAAGATCTCATAATAGTTGGGAAAGTTATGCAACTCGTTGCTGGGTTTTTATCATTACATGACAGAAGCATTGTTAACTTAGAAAGAAAAAAATGTTTTAATTAAAATTAATTTTTTTCAAAGTTTAACACATTCAAATCAAGTTTTATGCAATCCATCACCAGCATCATTCAATTCCTCAACCATACTGGCCTACTCCATTGAGGTAGACCAGCATGTAACAAGCCCATAGTCCAGCTCGTAATAAGTATTGTAGTGACAGACTATGTAGTATTTAAAGGGTTGAATCGTGCGTTTACTAATAAAATAATCAATGGTAGAGTC
Source organism: Centruroides sculpturatus (assembly GCF_000671375.1). Lineage (NCBI taxonomy): Eukaryota > Metazoa > Arthropoda > Arachnida > Scorpiones > Buthidae > Centruroides > Centruroides sculpturatus. Next base: position 582,495 of record NW_019384776.1, read on the forward strand.
ACGACTGCCGTCAATTATACCCTAGATGCGTGCTAGCGTGCCGCTCTGAAGGATTCGGGTTCGAATTCCTATCGACTTGAAACTTTTCAAGGATGAGTTGACCCGTATATGTCGGCCATCGCTAACAGACCGCTTGTCATTATGAATCTACGTTAGGCATTAAAGGGCCTTCCTTACAGGGCAGTTAGAATAAAAAAGAAAATAAAAAATCAATCATCCTCGAATAATTCTATTTAATACGGTTAATTAATTAAATTGATATTAAGAAAAAAAATCGCTTTTATTTAAATTTATTATTTTAAAATTAACTTAAAAATTTGAAAAATAAATTCGTATCAATCGAACGCATCGGAAGATTGATTTATTTGATTTGATTTTCGTATTTTTTCGCTGTAGAAAGGATAAACTTCACTTATTTTATTCAACTATTCTCTTCATATTTCAAATAAATTAAGCAAGCATTCAAAATGAATTCGAAAATTCGTGTAGAAAGTAAGATTTTAATTAATGCCTATTTAAAATTTGGCTTAAATCGAAACCGAATAGTTCGGTTACATTAGGCTTAATTAATTAAAATGTAAATTTTAGACAAACGATTCGATTTTTATTAGAATAATTTGGCTTATTTTGTTTTATAAAAAGTAATTATTTTTTAATGTTTTAATTTCGTAATTTATTTAATATTTAATTTCTTTTAATTCTTAAATGTCGAATTAAAAGAGTAATGAAAATATAATTCAAGTGTAATTCTGTTCAAAAAATTTAAATTTTTATAATTATAATTATAATAATTAAGTATAGTTAAGCTTTAAGATATCATAAAGTTTGTAAATTTGAGAACTATTAAGTAAGATAAATTAATATTATGATTATTAAAATTATATTTGTTTTAGTAATTAAATAGTAATAAAAGTCTAATTTTTGATAAAGTATGGTTAATATAAAATAATGTAATCAAGCTCTAAAATTCGAANTTGTGTGAAAGAAATGGCTAGTTTGCCAAGATTCTAGTGTATATTAATTAAAATGAATAAAAGTAACTTAAAGTTCAAAAATATTTTTAAAAAGTTAAAGTTAACGAGCGATTATTTATTGTGACATTGTCACAATGCCGGGATGCAATTTTTAATCATATTTTTAATTTATTTCATTTAAAATTAAGCTTACCAGACGTCCCGCTTTGACCGGGACTGTCTCGGTTTGATGGTGTCCGTGTCCCGGCCAGTGTGTCATTTTGTCTCGGTTATTTGGTAAAAGTGTCGAATATACAAGAAGTAAAAACAGTGCAGGCTTCGAGTAAAATAGCGATTTGACAAGTAAAATGTCTCCTCTGTTACACTCGCTGTTGCAATTCTAAAAATTTTGTATCTAGATCTAAGTAGTTTTAATGTTGTCTAGATGTTTTCCTCCAAAATCTATAGTATGTGTCCTAATGAACTTAGATAATTTATTTTTTTATCGAGATATATTTTACAGAATTTATAATAGCATGTAGTAGCCTATTAGATCCAGATATTTTTATTTCATATTTTAGATATTTTGTTTCAATTAGCGTTGGCAACACTGAAACTGACATTTACACATCATTGTTAAGCATGTTATATCTTAGTCGAGGTCGAATTGCTAGTCGGCATTTGCGGTTATTTTGTACTGTACATTAATTAAATTAATTTAATCTCCAAAATGCCAAAAAGAAACCTTGTGTTTAACGATGAATTAAAAAAGGATTATCTGTTTATGAAAAATGTTTGGGGTCATATTGACAAATTGAAATGTGAACTGTTCTTTTAGAATTTTCAGTAACTCGTGGTAGGCGTTCGGACATTAAAAATCACTTGAAATGTGCGAAACAAAAGGTAAGCCTAGTAGGGGCGGAAAGGAACTTCCTCAAATATATTGTCGTATTTTAAAGGTACAATTAATAACTTCTTAATATATGTTCAGTTGAGTTATTAAAAATTGCTTTTAACTCGTTTTTTGTTAATAACTTCTTTATTTAGCCTTTTCAATCATAGATACTGTACTTATCTTAGTAAGCTTTGTTTTCTGTTGCGAGTATTTTCTCAAAATTGCCCGGTTTGAGAAAAAAATATTATGGTAAGCCTATTTAAAATATATCCTCTCCACCTCAAATTAGTAATGGCTCGCTCCTTTAACAATAGAGTCGTGCTGGTCATCTATCTAATATAGTGTTTCTCAACCTATAACGAATCATCGCCCCCTTCAATAAAACCGTTACGTAGTAACGCCCCTTTTACTTCAAAATTCCGATGCCTAGGGTCAAGACTAACGCCAAATTCGTACTGCATTGAATAGACTAGTGACTAGTATAATGTTATTTGTTTAATTATTGTACGATATAACGAATAAAATATCTAATTATTCTTAATATAATGTTTTACTATATCGCCCAGAAAATTGTTTTTCGCCCCCAAAATATAAATTGTTACTAATCGCCCCATCAACATGGAAAAACGTCCACATGGAGGCGATATCGCCCCGTTGAGAAACACTGATCTACCGTAATACCTTTCCGGGTGTTAGATAGATGACTGGCATGACTATTGTTTCCATTCAAATTTTTGAATTGAAATAATCTAACTTTCGGTTTGTACCTTAAATTCGTATATAGTTAATCGGGACCTCCTGCCCTAAGGTTTCTATATCTGGTCTCGTCTTTTATCCATCAAACTCCGTTCTCGAGATTAAGGAAGGACAGACAAGCGGACAGACGACAGTGGAAATTTATAGGTTTACAATTTTTTCAAATTTTAATGCAATGAAAGTAGAGCTGTAGTCGTGCCAGCAGGACTCTGTTCTGCTATTTTTTTAAGCAGGGTAAGGACTTATATTTTTTGGACATCTAGATTAGACTTTAGACTATGTACTGTACATCAAAATTTCACTTTGCCCATACAAAACTCCATAGACGGTGACGCCTGCATAGCCAGTCGATTCGAACTTTTTAACTTATAACTACACCCTTGAATGAAAGGCATTCCATATTGTATTAATTTTTACAACAATTTCGTTTAATTTACAAAATATTCTTAAGATAGTATAGTAATGAAATAATTTAAAATTGAATTATTGGTATTGTTTAATATGTAATGAAACACAAATTAAATGATTTAAATTCTATATTGCAAGTATGATAAATTTATGTTTGGAACCATACTATCTTTTTACTTCTTTGCGAAATTTCGTCTTTTGCAGCGAAGTAAAGTAAATAATGTATAATAGATATGTTAAATTTAATATTTTATTATAGAAATTTATTATGAGAAGATCGAATGAACATTATGCAAACATTATTCTTTTTTATAGACCGTACAAATGAAGAAATTTGGAATTGTGAAATGAATTTAATGAAACCAATATTCAAAACAACTTGTGATTGTTGCTGTAATTTAATGGTAATAATCTGCACGTTATGCTCAACTTTAAATACATTTATACATTAACACAGTAAAATTTGGTCATTATTAATAGGAAGAAACTGATCGTACTAAGAATGAATCAAAAACTGAAGTTGCGAACGAACAATTCACTATAATATTATTAGAATATTTTGAACATGGTGATACAACAGAAGTTGCTGTAAGTATATAATTGTTTAATTTTACACTACTTTTTCTATTTATTTTCCATAATTCACATATTATAGAGGTTTGGTTTGTCTTGACGGGATAAAACAGCACAAACATTGGTGATCTGCCAGAGGCGATACCTCCCGGGAGGACTTTCTATGGAAAACTGATCCTTGTTACCAACGTGAAAAAAATCCGGAAAACTTCACGTGAGTCTTTTGGTGAGATGCGAACCCACATTCAGTTACCAATGTTCGGTGGTTTTTATCCTGTCGGCCACTGGTGAATCATAATACTTTTTACGACAAAATTAAAAAGTTCTAAGGATGCACCGATTAATCGGTAAGTAATCGGTAATCGGCCGTATCGGCCACTTCGCCGATTAATCGGTATCGGCCATTTCCCGATTAATCGGTTTCGATAATCTGCCAATTTTACATTTTGGTATTTTTGTTAGAATGTTACGTACAATGTTAGTAATAAAAAGTAATAAATTTCTGTTTAAAAAACTGCAATGTAGCACAGTAATCAACACATGGCATAACTCATTCATTTATTCCAGCTTTTGTTGAGACGCGTTTCTATACACGTTTCGGGCTCCGTTTTTGCCCCTCCTCAGTCAACTAAAACATATAAAAACCAATTATATACATATTATAACCCGACATATGAATTAAAACCATAAAAATAAAAGTATATTTCTTTGGTATATACAAGTAAGACACAACATACCATTTTTTAAAAAATTCCTTCTCTGTATGTATTTTTTTCCGAACGGGAATCATACTCTATATACTTAATTATTTCAGATACCAGGTTGAATATTTAATCTCACCTCTTCACGCTTCAGACATAGACTGTCTTATTTAAACTCTACTATACTTTGAAGACTATAAAAAACAACACCATTAGTGTACTCAACATGTAGGTATTAACAATNTTTTTTCTTTCTTTTTAAAAACATGCTATTCTTCATTCTTTCGTTTACCAGAAGCTAATTCATCAAATAAATCAGAAAAACTTAGAGATTCGCCTCCATCTTGACCACCTCCATAAGTAGAAGCTTCAGAATTTAATTCTTATTGAGATTTCCTCTAGCATATCCTCTTTTTGAAATTTCATTTTGAATCTAATAAAAATGACAAGCATAAAGACTTGTTTTCTATATATGCTGAAAAAATTTTTTTATTGGATTTTCTAGTTCTTCTGTTATGGTATTAATGCCACTAAAGGAACTACTGATCTTTGCTTTTGATAAGAATAATTTCAGGGTCTCTATTGTGGGAATTATTGAAGATGAAGTGGCTTCTCATTTGCTGGTTTTCCACAGTAATTTCTTTGAATGGTTTTACAAGTAGAACAATTTTTTCAACGAGAGACCACTGATATGGGCTCAACGTACGAATTTTATTATCTATAGCATATGTGACAAGGGCCTTTTGTTCCAACATGTAGTATGTAGAATTCCAGCGAGTAGGAACATCTTGAATTAATTTGTGTTTCTGCAAATCTAACTTTTCTTGCAAATCTTCTAATTTGATTACAGCTACAGCAGAATGATTAAAATGTGTGACAATATTTCTATTAACTGTGATTATAGTTTTCACATCTTGTTTAGAAAATATGCATTCGTTTAGTGTCAGCTGCAGCGTATGTATAAAGCATGATAATGCTTCTAAGTTGCAATTCCTAATTCCAGCTACCAGATTTGCTGCAGAATCTCTTAGTACTAAGAATATCTTATCACTTGCCAACTTATACTGTTCAAGAACAATTTTTAACTGTTCACTGATTCGTGTAGCTGTGTTGGAACCTTCAAAGGAAACAATTTGCAAAACAGCTCTTTCCTGCTGAAAATCATCTTTCAACCAGTGGGCTGTTACACTTAAAAAAGGAGAATTGTTTGTAGTTGCTGTCCAAATACAGTGTCAGCGGTGTAAAGTACCTTTTAGCAGAGTGGGAACAAAAGAGGCGCGACCTTGTCAATTGGACCCATGTGCGGTCGGGTAATACCACTTGTAAAGTATTGACTTGTAAACAAGGGAAAACAAAGGAAGCGCCGGCTTTGTTAATTGGACCCACCTGCAGTCAGACTGTAGTACATTTGCCATATTGTAAACAAACGAACGTAAACAAGTGGCGGACGTTTGTGTAAGCTTCACCCTCGTCGGATGACGGCGGACCCGAGTGTAAGCTGTTCGGGCATAAAAAAGGGTTGTGATTGGTCGGAAGTCCCCGTTCCAAAAACCCTTAAATTGCGGGTCGAACGAGAGAGGAGGGGCAAGAGACTGATACATAGTAGTCTCAGGCACTTGGGAAGCCCGCTGAGCGTAGAGAGAGTGTTTTCCTCTGTTAATCATCTCAAGGACGGGTTAGTGCAGAGACCGCGCCGACCGTGCAGTTGAGCCACTCCATTAGCCGACTGGGGTCTCTCCAAAGGTTATTAGTTCCCAATCTGGCACGTGAGTCACCACGCATGGTCATCCTGTACATATACTATGTTTTCTAACTTGTACTTTCTACGACTGTAAATAAACTGTAAATATATTCAATTTGAGTTTGGAGGTGTGCTTTCCAACGAACCTGATTCACTACATCGAGTCGTGATACACAGGAAGCCAACTCAACGAGACGGAGTTGGGAAAAAACGGCAATAAGATCTTCACTAGCGGTTAAAGAAATATATTTTGTTTATGTTAAACACAGAAACACTTCAGCTTTTTAAACAATGTCGAAGTTTCCATGCATCAACAATTAAGTGTTGAGATTTATTTTAGAAACAAAGGAAGAGATTGTTGATTTTGCGAGGATATTCGATCGTCTCTTGTTTACCTGACCCAAGGGAGATGGAAATACCAGGTGGAGAAAAATGGGTTTTTTTCCACATTATAATTAACTGTATAATTAACTCCAGGATCTCACACTATTAATGCAATAAATTATTAACACTAATCGGCCGATTAATCGGTAATCGGCCATTTTGCTTATCGGTGCATTCTTATTAAAAACCATGTTGAGATCACAAAGATTCTCGAAATTTCAACGTGGTTTTATAAATATAAACATGTATTAATCCGATTTTTAGATTAATTCTAAACAATTGCCGAATTACATCATGGTTTTATCATGAAAAATATAGCATAGGTTAAAATCATCTTGATATTAATTGAAACCATAATTAATATCATGCGAAACAGTTTAAATTAATATAGAATCGTACATATATTTGATACAATAATTATAGTATAAAACGTAACTTTTTTTTCGTTTATTGACATTCGACATAATCAAACAATTGAAATAATAATTTTTGTTTCTGTTTTTAATTCTATTCGCTTACCTGTAAAGGAAACAGTCTAAAGGCTGGTATACACGGTAAGGAAATCCTTTGAGGATTAACCGTGATTTTTTTTCTATCTATCCATTTTTAAATAAAAATAATTCTTTATACGTTGGGAGATATTTTAATAAGTTTTGTAACTTACTATGTTCGATCCAGCCAGTTATATCCGAGTTTTTTTTCGTCTGTTAAGCACATCCTTTGAGGATTTCCTTACCGTGTATACCAGCCTTAAGAGAGAGGAGAAAAACGGAATCAACTATGATCGCGAGTTCTCTTAAAACAACAACAATAACAATAATAATTATTATTATTGTTATTGTTATAACAATAATTAGAACCCTGAAAAATTCCTTAGGTCGAAAAACCTCAGGGTAGTCCGTCCGGTTACATCGAGGCTGTTTCTTATCACCCATTCGCTCACTTGTGGATCTGGCCGAATCCATAATGATCTCTTGCAAAAGAAAGCCCTCTTAGCACTCACAATGCGGTAGGAGTTTAAAAAAGTTATAAAAAACGATCTTATGAAGCTTGATTTTACTTTTTCTATATTGTACATAGAAACTGAGCATACTACAGTATTTATTATTATTAACACAAGCTTTTGTTTGTTAGTTTTAGATAAGTGTTAATCTCAATTATATCTCAAAACAATTTTTCTCGAAACAGATGCTTCACTTGATAATATAATTACTGGTATTTAACCCAAAACATTAAATAGTTTTTTAAATCAATGTACAGTACAGTATCAATTATACTTATCGTTACTGGAATTTTTAATTGAAATTAATTTCGATTCGATTCAGATATTTTTTAACATTTTTGATGTCATTTTCTTCAAAATAAACTATATCTGAATAAGATAGAACTCAAAATAAATTGGATGTAACGTGACTCGACTTGGCCAAACTGATCAAACAACGTCCAGACATACAGTATTAAATATATACAGTTGAACCTGTCTATCTCGAAACTCACGGAAGCGAGGAAAAAATTCGAGATAAACAGATTTCGAGATATAGAGGTTCCTACATGGTAAACGTTAATAGGATTGGAGGTACGGTATTTTATTAATACAATAGCAAATACAGTACATATCTGTACTAGGTATAAATAAAACATTTTTGACATATCTTAACAGAAATAGTTTGTCATTAGTTTCTAATGCCAGACTTTCTTCAACCAATAAGATACGAACGTCAGAAAAAGCAGTGTTAACTGCAAATTCATAAAACTGAGAATTGAAACTGTCGTATTCATAAGAAATATCTTAATTAAAAAAAATATACTTAGCTTAAATTCTTGTGATAAACTTTATGACCTAACTTTTACACAAAATTCAAATTAATTTTTACACAATGTAGACTTATATTTATTACCGTTCTTTTGCTTATTTTATAGTTATCATTAGAAGACATGCAGATGGAAAACAAGCAAGACGAACTCATACAAAAGGCTGTTATTCTTGCAATGGAAAGAAAACATTCTCAGCGTGAAATGATTTCAATTCTAATATCAGATCTATATGGGTTACATATTTTTGAAAAACATATTTCTGAAGCTTTTTATAAGCTTCTTTTATGCTTGCCAGATTTAATTTTAGACACACCAGACGCTCCTATAGTACGTAAATAAAACTTTATGATTATATTCACATTTATCAACACAGATAATTTTATAATTTTTTCAAATTGTGATTTGACTATAATATTTAATATATTTTTATCACAGATATTAGGAAATTTTATTGCTAGAGCCATTGCAGATGATTGTTTGCCTCCGAGATTTATTTATGATTTCATAGACATTATAAACTATAATCATGCAAGGTGAGTTTTCTCGATCATTTTTTATAAAAAGGAACTTCTTATATGGTAAAACAGAGAGTGATTGGCACTCTGAAAATATCCGTTCTTAAAATAAGAAAAAATATTAAAGAGCTTAGATCTGTAAATCACAGATACAGTCTATCTTTCCTTCATCTCTTTTCTGAGTATGAGATATTTAAAAAACAAAAAAGAAAGAAAACTATTCATAGCGACAATATGAGGCAACTGATTCAGGCAAGTAAATTGACTATTCGAAGTTCAATATTTTCTTATTTTTTTCTTAAATACAGTGTTCATATAATAAAATGCATATTTAGTTTCGATTTAAGATCATAACTACGCCATCATATTTAACCCAAACGATCATAAATTCGTGTAATTATGGTTGTTTTCCTAAGTCTACTTTGCACTTTCCATTTTTAGAGGTCCAATTATTTGGACCTCTAAAAATGGGATTTTCCAATTATTGCACTAAGTAAACGCATTTTGTTAATAATTGGCATCCCCTTTGCCAATTCCTGTAAAATTATATATTAAAAAATAACATTTTTTTACAGTTATAACAGTAAACAACAGTTTTAAAATACTAGTTGTTGGCATGAAGCCAATGGCACAATGACACATACCAAACAATCTTAATCTCATTATACATTTATATTTTTGTGTTTAAAACCGAAATACAATAAAAAAAAAAGTTTTACAGTAAACTAAATTCTTGGACATGTAGGCATAGCATTAGGTACAGTTACGCTAGCCTATTTTTTGTTTTGATTAACCTCTATTGTAATAAGACTAATTGTGAAGTTTGTTTAGATCTTTAACACTTCCTATTTTTCTATTTCAGAAGTTGTATTTGTTTTATTGAAATTAAAATACCAAAAGGAAGTAAAGTCTCATAAAGCAGAACAATTAGAATAGGCTTTGAATGCAATTTTAAATGACCTGCCTATAAAATTAGTAAAAAATGGATCATCGCTTGTACGGAGAAAGGCTTTCCTCAGAATAAGTACGACCTACTCCGAAGCATCTAAGAATTTCTTTAAAAAATCCTTTTAAAAAATAATCTTAAGAAGATAAATCTTTCCTCAAAAGAAACAGAAGAGTAACTGAGCTGCCACTAACGCTTGCACTTGTGTTAGTGAATCCTCTTTGCGATCTTAGTCCCGAAATATCAAGCAATACCTAGAAAAATAGTTTTGATGTTGAATTATAACTCACTACTCTACGTGCAACAAAGTTTCATTTTTGATGAGTTTTTAACACTCATACTATTCCAGACATTCTACAGGAGAATCAGTATTTATATCAATTTGCTAGGTCAAGGAAGACGAAATTGAATACTCTTCAGCGTCATACGAATTAGGAACAGAACCTTTTTATAATTTTGATGAAATATAAAATACTATCTAAACGTACATTAACCTACTGAGAAATGTAGGCTAGATGGAAATCAATAGCAAAAAGAATAAGGTGTTTAAGGTGGGAAAAGAATAAGAATCACTGTCTTAGCATATGCCAACTGTGCCAATAACTATACTTTTGCAGGTTTTTCTTAAAATATTTAAATATTTAAAAACATATAAGTATTATAGAGAAAATCAAATTGGTATTTGTAAAATGGAATGACTAAAGCTCATTAAAAATCTAGGTTGATAGTCTAAATAAACCAGACTTTCTATTTTATTAATTCAAACAAAATGTTTCCTTAAAGTTCCAATCACTATTCGTTTTTATCTTATAAATTATTTATCCTAAAAAAACTGTATATATTTAATTTACTTTTCGTTATTGATTGAAAAAAAGAACATATAATATTTATTTTTTTTATTGTATTAAATTAAATGCAATATATCTTAGACATATTACATGAAATATGAAGATATAACTATTACAATAACTTATCAATTTAGACCAATTTTCTCAATTTTGGAATTTGTTCGTATTGAATTAGCTATCTATAAATTATTCTTTTGTACTTTTAATTGTTTAAATTTACCAATTTGATTAGAATTAGATTTTGTTGTAAAAATATTTTTAATCTTTTTCCCTCCTTCACTAACCTAAACTTTAAAACAGTGTAGGTAGGGTGTACTCAGGGTCGTCGATGATTGAGCAAGCCCCTTATGCCCTTATTTATTTCCTTATTTTGAACAAATGAAATACGTGGAGAATGTTTCTTTATTAATAAAATAGTAGTCTTAAAGACTTTATTTTTATTAGTGAAAATAATTTATAGGGAGGAACCGCTACCGACACCTCAGTTTTTTCGAGACGGGTGAAAAATCCCCAGCTACTTTTCCAAGGTCCCTAAGTGTACTCAAATTCATTAAATAAATTAAATTTCAAGCTCTTCTGCATTTTCAGAGGATATGTATATAAAGGCATATAGATAGAAAATTGTAATTTTTTGTTTTGTTTTTATGTGCTGTTATGTGTTAATTTAATAACTTAAAATTAATTTTAAAATATTCATATCCTCCTGTAACTTTAATGATTAAACTTATCATATTATAGGTTATAAACTCTTTCTAACTTTCGTCTAAATATATAATTTACTTGTTAGACGTGTCTGCAATAATAATTTCTACTAGTGTTTTACACTAGTAGAAATTATTATTTTAAAAACATTACAATTTTATTCGATCTCATAAGTCACTAATAATGTCAATCACTTGTAAAATAAATAATTGTAATAAATGGTAAAATTATAATAATTGTGATTTCATTTAATCGTTAAATAAAACATAAAAATAAAAATAGCAACTTTAATTTGTATATTGTAAAAAATATATCTAAATCAAAATTATAATTTTTATGAAAATATTTTGGAAAAAGACAAATTTAAGAATCCAGAATGGACGTGTGGAAGAATTCAAAATGTTTTTGTATTAGTCTTCATTTTTGTAACTATATAGTCTTTTGTTTTAGAATTTTTTAATATTTTTATTTCGAAAATAAATTATTATTAAATAATTATATTGTAATTTCTTAAACAGATCATCCCTCGAACATGCCAAAGCTCTTTTAACTATAAAACATGGATTGGTGAGATTAGATAACATATGGGGAATTGGAGGAGGAATGAGACCTATTAAATACCTAATTAAAAAGGTATCAGTGCTTCCAAGTTTAGAATTTTATTCAATTCAGTTTAATTGTATTAAATTTTATATATACAGAATTTCGTAAGCTTTATCAATTATTAATTTTTAATTTCACAAAAGATATATTTAAAGAAACAAAATCTTTATCTTTTGTAATAAAAACTAGTTTTTATTAATATTTATCAATTATATTTGTCAATAATTTGTAAAAGATTTACAAAATAATCCTTCAATGCTATTTTTATTTCTGAAGTTTTTCAGATACTTGTTCTACATCAATGGATTTAATCTATAAAATGATTAACTTTTTTTATGAAAAACAATATATTTTTATCTTTAGATCATTATTAGTTTTTCTATAATAATGAAAAATAATTTCAAATGAAAAGATTGCCTAACTCATAAATCCAATTATTATATCAGCTAAAAGTGATGTTATTTAAAATAGTAATAATTATTTTGTTAGCGTAATTTTACAGTACTTGTGTTTATTTAAATGCTGACGTATTTATCTAAAATTCTTATTATCTTAAAATCTCTTGGAGGTATTCTTATTAGCAATCAACGTAAAAAATCTATTACATGACTTTATATTTGAAGTTATTTTTAGTTTTATTATAGAGTGCCTTGTATTGTTAAATTGTACATGTATAAAGTATTTTGTAAATTTTACATATAGTATATGAAAAAGTATCAAAAATATTTCATTTCTCTTATAAAATATTAAAATTCAAGATGATCGATGGTTTAAAATATATTTGCTTGTTTAGGGCAATTAGAAATATCAGGTTTCTTGTCAAACAAATCACACTATATTTGTTACATTTATGATGTTTTTTCTTCACTTATATTATATTATTAATTCTAAACTAGTTGATACTATAAAATTTCACATAATTACTGATTTGGAATTCCTAGTAATTCTACAAAGAAAAAAAAATCCATGTCATTTATGACAAATTGGGTCAAGGTATGGAGAAAAATAGTGATGAATCATACAGAAAAATGCAAGAAATTAGAGTATAGTCATTTATATAAATAGTTAAATAAGAATTAAAAAAAATACTTTCCCTTAAAATGTCTTCATATAAATTTATTCCATCAAAATTGTTTTATTTAACATCATTGAAATGTAAATTATATTAGTTATGTTATTAATTCCAATACAATTTTTTAAAAAATTGAATTATCTATTAAATAAAATTAATTATTAAGATTTAAAATAGTTTAATATTTTTTTATATTTTAGATATTCAAATATTTAAATATTTCTACCGACATTTTAGAAAATGTTAAAGAACAGATAGATATAACCAGCTGATAATTGAATTTATTTAATGTCTTTGTCTTAAATCTTAATCTTCAATAGACGAAGTTCTCAACCTATAATTAAAAACTGAGATTGAAACGTTTTAAATAAATCCGAATTTTAAAAAAATGTATTGAATATATTTCTAATTATATACGAAATTTAATTAATAAACCATTTATTAAAATATTTTATGTCTTCAGAGATGCATAAAAAAGATTTTAGAGGGGTACTGGAAAAGATACTTTTGAATTTTTATATAAAAATAAAATAATATATCTAATCCATTTATAAAATAGTTAAAATATAAGTTTTAAAACTGCTTCTTGATTTAGTTGTTTTGTTATTTTAAAAAAACAATTTAATTGATTGAATAAATTTTATAACAAAGTAAATAAGAAAATGTATTTCAGATTAGATTACTGTTAAAAGAATATTTGTGTTCGGGAGACGTTTTAGAAGCTGAAAGATGTGTACAAGAATTAGAAGTTCCCCATTTTCATCACGAATTAATATATGAGGTAAATTTATTTCACTCAATAAAATTGAGAAAGTGGAAATAGAAAATTTTAACCGATTTTATTTTATTCATAAAAAGATGTAATAAAGAATAACAAAAATAACATTTGCTTTTATGACTTTTAAAATTTTAACAAATTTGAAAATGATCAGTATAAAATTATTCACATATACAAATACAATATTTTATAGTCAACTTAATCCTGTATCTATCAATAAAAGTAAAGTGCTGAAGTTATTTTAAAATGAAGATTTAATAAAATTTCTTTTCCTTGGTGTTTTTCATAGATCAATATAACTATAGTAATATTTAATTCAGTTAGGTCTACTAAGATTAACTCTTTGTATGTATAATGTATACAAAGCTTGAGCAATGAAATGTTTAGATTTTAACATTTATTAAAATAAAAGTACCAAAATTATTTACCAAGACATAAATTACTATAAAATAAAATTAAAATACAATACACATTCTTCCCAATGATTTTTATATTAAGAAAAATAATTCGGTTTCCTTTTGATAGGCCTACATAAATAGATCTATTCATTTCAACAATCATTTGCCTGAATTATTAGCAAGAAGATATAATAAGCATGCAACATTAAAAATTATTTTCGTTATAATATTAAATTATTACACTTATTGACAAAAAGTTATACGCCAAGAAGGAAGTGCCGAAATCGAATGAAACTTTATTAGTGCGAACGTACTTTACGACAATGATAATAAGTGATTACAATATCATAGCAAAGGACGATTTCTTGTGGAACAAAGGTATAATTTTAAAGCAATCTTCGTACCTTATAGGTCTCCTTCCTCCTGCTTGGATATACGCAGCGATACAATCAGGCATGGAAACATACAGATACCGTATTTTATCCTTCGACAGGTTTGCATATAGATGCAACTGCCGCTCTGGATTGCTTACACTCGTAGATAGCCAAAGATGGCGTCCCATTCGGTTCATAAATGCTCAATGGACAACAAACATGGAGGCCGAGAATGTGTGGCAACGTGACAAAGACATTCTTGGGAAACACTACCTGTAGGTGGTCGAGTATTAACTTGCCGGAAAATGACCTTTTGCAGCCTGCCATGAAAGGCAGTGCACAAGAATGCAAAGTTTCCTAAACATACCGTTGTGCCTCAAAGTCCCTCGTACCATTATTAGGAATAATCGTGTCATACGATTTTCAGACCAGCACGCCAGCAATGGAGACAATGTGCCGCTTAACGGTAAAGACACTCATCAATAGTTCTCCACACTAAATGGTGGTCATTCGTTCGCGAACAGAACCAGGATTCGTCGCTATAGACGATACGTTGCCAATTCGAAATAATCCAGGCTTCTCTGTTGCTGCACAACTGCAAACGGCGATGTTGGGACTCTAGCAGCAAAACGCGTAGCCATCGCTGTGCATGCAAATTTGCTTCTGCTAATCGCCTGCCAATGATATGGGAAGATATAGGATTCTGTAGCGAGGTTTCCACCAGCCGCTAGATGATGGACAAAGACGCCGATGCAGATGTTCGTGCTAGTCTCGTGCAAAATCAAATTTATTGCATCTTTAATATTTATAAGTTTAATACAGAAAAATTCGAAAAATCTAGTTATTTTCTCGTTTCCAAATGTATATATTCCGACTTAATCTAATAGCTTGAGTATTTTACATTACTTCAAGAAAATAAGTGTAGGAGTTTGATTTGATTTTCTTAATATACATTTTTCCATAAATTTATACAGTACTGAATATACCGCATTTTAAAAGATGTGTGGATTTCTCTATTTATCAGAATTTGGAATTTCCCTACTGTAAAAATCGGTAGCTTTAATTATTGTTGAAAGTTATTTAATAATATACGAGATTATACGAGTCATAAATCTTAAAACGAAATAAAAAATACTGTAGTTATTCTCATAAAGTAATTTTATAGCATTTCACTTAAATCATCGTGTCAATTTTGTTTTCAATTATGAAAAGAATTTTAGCAATCATTTTAATGTTAATTAATTTTCATGATTTATAAAATTAAAGGTGAAAAAATATGATGTAGCTATCTGCCTGTCCGTCGTTCCTTAATCTCAAGAACAAAATTAGATAGATAAAAGCCGAGACCAGATATGAAAATATTAGAGGCAAAAGGCCACAATTAACTATGTACGAACTTCCAGTTTTCACCGAAAGTCACGTTATTTCAATTCAAAATTTTCCCCCGAAAGGAGTTAGATAGATAACCGACATGACACTAATGCGAACAGGAAAAGCATGACGTAAAGGGATAAGACACTACTAATATAAGATGGAGAGCATATATTTTAAATTAAAAAATTATTAAAAATATGACAAAAAATTGCATCCTGGCATTGTGACGATGTCATAATAAATAATTGCTCGTTATACCTTGTATATTTCGGTGAATTATTAGAATTTATTAATCCTAAATAAAACGTAAGAACATCAAACAGGTTATCAGATTATTAAAACTAGGATCCAAATGCATCACAAATGTTTTATACCGGACGATCAAACGAAAAAAGGGCACGCGAAAAGTAACACAAGGAGTTTGGTGACGTCGCTAGTTGGTAGCGCCTGACTGACTAATCACGCATTATCGATTCCGAAGTGTAGTGTCTTCGTTAGTATTATTTAAATTAAGCTTCTCGATAATTGGAAATGATTTACTCTATAAAACAGATATTTTTTCTATAGTATAAAGTTACGTAATAAAGAAGTTACCAAAAAATTAAAAAACTTCTTGGGACTCTCTTCTGCTTGCGCCCAAATATCTCGGCTCATTCTTTAGATAACTTTTTGGTTATGACTGCTATTTCTTGCTAAACACAGATACCGTGACTGCTATTTATTAAAAAGTTTCCAGACATTATTCTTTTTAGGCTCAAATGATTCGGGATATTTTCGTATAAACTGTCGTCTTAAGCACGTTTCTTGAAATTCCGTTCATACAGTTAGGGAGAAAAATCAAATTTCAGTCTTATAATAATGAACATTCTATTTTATTTATTTATTTCTACTTGTATTATCTTTAGTAAATAAACCTTCAGTATTTAATTATTTCGAGAAGAGTAGTTTGGCCCACGACATCACCAAGTCTAATTTGTAACATTGCCAAATTCTTCGCATTATTTCTCATGAGTACTGTTGTTATTTCATCACTCAGTTTAATATCAGTATAGTATAATATTTATTTTATCACTCAGTATTTGTCGTAATAAGCTTGTCGTAAACTATTTAGCAACGCTGACGAAAACAAAACAGTTTAATATGGAGCGTTTCATAATAAAGATCGCAGGTGTAGTTACTGTCTCGCACGTGACTTACCTATACACACACACGTTTAGGCTACCTATGTGTATAAATTACTTTAATTTTGTTAAATTTGATATTAATGTCAAGAAAATTAAAACGTTTTATTGACCTCATGTTAGTTGTAGCTAGCTAATTTTTAAAAATTTTTAAATTTAATACAATTTAAATTTAACATGTTGGACATGGAATGGACTTCAAAATATAAAATAAACTTTCGTGTTAAAAAATTATATATTTTTTCAATGCTTAAGAAAATCTCTTTTAATTATTTCATTGTTTAAATTTTAATGAACACTTTTCTACACTTGACACACGTTTTTTTTCTAAAGAAAGTTTTTGTTTCAGTAAAAAAATTTAAACTCACACATGCGAAAAGTAATTAATAAGTTTTTCACTGCATATTTATAAACTTATTATAATAATTTTATATCTTATTTTCAATTTTTCGTCTATAAATTTACTGCAATTTAATTACAAAAAACTTTTTAATAGAAATCTTTTAAAAAAAATTTATTTATCTTTGCAATTTCACTCCTACATAATAGATAACTTTGTTTAATATTTGAATTTGTGATTAAGATTTTAAAATTTATATTTATTTTCTGATTTCATAACTTAACTTCAAAAATAATTACACTTCTAGAAAATAATATTATATAAATGAATTTTAATCTTCTTATGAAACGATTCAGTTATGTAGTATAGCGACAGTTTATATAGGCCTATATATTTATCTATATTTATCAGAAAATAATTTAAAAATAGTTGGCTAAATTCAGTAATGAGATATATTTAAATATTATAATGAGTTTGTCAGTGCGGGTTAAAACCTTCCGGGACCCTAAGCACTGACCTTCTGTCAATGCTTAGGGTTTCGAATATTTCCATATTTCCTTCTATCCTTTTCATATTTCCCTATTTCCTAAGCCTTCTGTCCGAATATTTCCATATGTGATCTCGAATTTCATGTATCTAACTCCGTTCTCGAGATTAAAGAAGGACAGACAGGCAGTGGGAATTTATAGGTATACAATTTTTTCAAATTGCAACCCAATAAATTTCATACGTTAAATAAATTAATTAACCAAATCTTACTGTGGCCCAAAAGTCAGTTAAACCGCTGTAAATAGTTAATTGCTTTCAGACTGAAATACTTTAGTGATTATAAATTTTGCAAACATTGCTCAAGTCGAGGTCTTTCTTGCTCAACAGAAAGCTCTAACAAATTAAATTATAACTTTTTAGAAACCTTTTGAAAGCTTATTCGTGTAATTTAGACTGTTAACTGACTTTAAAACTCATACACTTCATACACACTGTATATATTGCAATGGTTAGATATTTATTATGTTTTAGATGTCTTAAAGGAATTCCAGTGTATGGAAAGTTTCTGTAGGAGGAATAGTTTGAAAGATTGTTACAATGCAGACATGTTTTGGTGCAGTAAATGGAATAATTATTTCTAAAAATAATGAAATAAAATCTATTTAACGAATATATTCTGTAATATATAAAAAAAGCAAATTTTCTATAATTTTATTTTAATTAATTAAATTAATGAAAATGCTGGTGTTTGTTGTGGCGCCATCTGGTAAGGAACATGTACATGACTTAATTTTTTAAATATCGTTTTTTTTCACATATTTATACTTGTTAATGAACATATGAAAAGTTTTAAAATTAATCGAATTTTTTAATTAATATATATTTTAAATTTTAGCATGTAATTGCAATTTATATCTTACTTATTGTATGAACTTTTTAAGTGCAAGAATTTGCAAAAATATTTTTAAATAATAATACTGTAATAATAATAATTTAAAATGATATCTTGAATACTATAATTTTTATATATTTATATATTTTTTTTTAATAGTTTCTAGTTCGAATTTTTGTCATTTGATAATTTGTGGTAATAAATGCTTGTCTACCTATTCTCTTAATTCACTATCACATAATGTAGTCTGATGTATTTTTTAAAATATTATATAGATATAAAAATAAATATAGATTGTCATTATTACTTTTTTAATTCTCGATTTATTTATTAGGCTGTTGTAATGATGATCGAAGATGCTGAAGAAAGAACAATGGAACTACTTCACAAACTCATCCAGTCATTAGCAACCGGCGCCATTGTTAGTCCATATCAGTTGAAACAAGTAAGTATACGGTGAATACAAAAATTTTTTCCATCAATTTAGATAGGAAACAGTCAACTCTTGCAGATATTATTGATTATAAGTCATTTGCAAATTATCGATTATCATGCTAGCATGAAAGGTATAGATCCCGTAGGGTAATTACCCCCGCACAAGTCGTTGAAAAAATTTCACAACGACTCTATAAACTTAATATTTAGATTAACTGATGGGCTGTTTAAATACACTATATTAATATTGTTAAATGCGTTTTTAGGGTTTTGAACGCGTTTATAAAGAGATGGATGATATTAGGATCGACGTCCCTCACGCTTATATTTCTCTGGAAAAAATCGTGATGAGGTGTTATAAAAATGGAATTCTGCCAGAATACTTAATGAAAGAAATGCCTAGACCAGTCAGGTGAGTACTTTCTCCAGAATAAAAATAAGAAGAAAAAAAATCGTGGCCAAAACTAATAATTTATTTTTCTTAATATATTTTTAAAAAGAAATCTCTGAAAATGACTTAAAACGAGAGAGAAAGCGATTATAGAATACGAAGAGAATGTCGTTACTTTGATATTTATTCTTCGTTCTGGAATGAAAATTGTAAATACATCTATCGCAACTCGAATAAAAATTGTTTTGACTACTCAAATATTAGTGTTATTATTATTTTTTAAAATTAATTTTCACTCGAATTATTTTCTAGTACAATAAAATATTTTTAAATAACAATTCCTTAAGTTGTTTGGACACATTTAGTAGGTGTTATATTAAAGTAATCAGGCTTCACAGGCTGCTGCTGACAGCCGGTAATTAGAACTAAATCGATCGCTTCTACACTGGATTTCCTGTCCACTTTATTTTTCAGGATGTTTTCTCATTAACACTATCATTCGATGCGACGTAGTATTGAAATTTATGGCGTATTAGTTGTGTATCTTTCATTATCACTTCGATAAATATGTGGCTCAGATAAATAAATATATAAACAGTACTGGGTAGATCTAAATATTCTAACAAATAATTTATAACAAAAAATTATTTATAACAAATGGAATTTCAAATATTCCGCACTGCAATTATCTTTGAACAGGTGAATAAATTCGAACTGTTCAAAACATTAAAGAACGTATCGTTCATCATATTGATGGATGAAATTTTAATATGAAATTCCTTGAAAGATGCACAAGTATGGATAGAGATTTATTCGAAGATTTTTCTACGAATTTTAAAATAAAACTAAAAAAAAGAACTAGTTACTTAGTTTTTATGCAGTCATTTTCTTAAAATATCAATTATAAAATCTCAAAAATTGTCAGATTAATATACAAAAAGTGTTATTACCCCCATAAAATGCCTTAACTTATCTGTAATATTTAAACAAATGTTATCGTAATGGCATTTTTTTCTTATTTTTAATACAGTATTGCATTAAGGTCAAGGATTTTCTCAGAGTGACAGTCTGTTATTGTTATTATTAATAAAAACAAGATGTGTAACTATGATTTTAATTGATAAAATATTTTTTTTAAAAATTGAAACATAAAAGATAAA
Source organism: Centruroides sculpturatus (assembly GCF_000671375.1). Lineage (NCBI taxonomy): Eukaryota > Metazoa > Arthropoda > Arachnida > Scorpiones > Buthidae > Centruroides > Centruroides sculpturatus. Next base: position 603,219 of record NW_019384776.1, read on the forward strand.
CAAATACGTCACGTGGAAAAAAAATATGTATATATGAAAACTACTTATATTTTTTAATTATTTAATCACAAATTGCTTATTAATATCTCATAAAATAGTTACGTCACTATAAAGCCATAGGCATTGAGTGAAACCATAAATCTATACATTAAAAAACAAAGTGCATTGTAAGTAGCATAAAAAAAATAATTATGACAGTAGAAAATGTGTAATTTCATAAATTTCTTGGGTTGGAGACATCATTCACCTAAAGTTATTCACTTCCATAAAGAAGTCAATTAAAAAATAAGAGGGGGGATCTGTCACGCTGGAGACTGACCTCATAAAAGTTGAAATTTAAGATGCATAACCGACAATTCTGCCCTCTGTCGACGTCTCGGAAAAACAAGAAAATTGCCAGGGATAGGAAAATACGTGGCCACTTCCGAATGTGTATTAAAAGGGCCATTAGTTAAATTGTAACAATGTCGTTCGCGCTCTAGAAGCCGCGGTGATAAATAACAAATTTGGCCTCAAATTATGCAAAAAGCACAGTTTTTAGATGAATTGAAGCGAATTCCTATCGGAAGACGTCATGGCGATTAGAGAAAGAAATTTTAGTTTATTGTGGGTGTACTTGAACTGTTAAGTTTATGTCTTCCAGGAAGTGGGTTCTTTATTCGCACGAACAATCAATGCTGCTTTTAAAGCAACTGTTTACAGTTTGCTGGGTAACGTTATGACGTCATTGAACGAAAGAGGTGACTCATTGTCACTCCCCTTTTCCCCCGATACACGACGTGAGTCAATATTCCTGTTGCTATTACATATCTGTTCGAAGCGAATAAAATATTCAATTGAATGTTATCGATAGAGTTAAATTAGTAAATCGAGACCCTATAAGCTGCGGTGACTCAATCAGATCGAAGATACGATTGCACGTGCATTAAATATATGGAAAGATGAAAAAATAAATGGATTATATACATTAAAATTAAGCATTAAATATCTTTTAATTCAAATGATCAATCAGAATTTTTATAAATAATTGTTTTATTAAACTTAGTTATTGTCTAAAGAACGTGGAAATTCGGAATTATCGAATTTTCCAAAATTTAGGGCAGACTAAAATATCAAATAGACTAATATTGAGTTATATTAGATTATATAAAGCATTAAATAAATTAAGGCTAAGGACCTTATATATATATATATANATCTAATCCATTTATAAAATAGTTAAAATATAAGTTTTAAAACTGCTTCTTGATTTAGTTGTTTTGTTATTTTAAAAAAACAATTTAATTGATTGAATAAATTTTATAACAAAGTAAATAAGAAAATGTATTTCAGATTAGATTACTGTTAAAAGAATATTTGTGTTCGGGAGACGTTTTAGAAGCTGAAAGATGTGTACAAGAATTAGAAGTTCCCCATTTTCATCACGAATTAATATATGAGGTAAATTTATTTCACTCAATAAAATTGAGAAAGTGGAAATAGAAAATTTTAACCGATTTTATTTTATTCATAAAAAGATGTAATAAAGAATAACAAAAATAACATTTGCTTTTATGACTTTTAAAATTTTAACAAATTTGAAAATGATCAGTATAAAATTATTCACATATACAAATACAATATTTTATAGTCAACTTAATCCTGTATCTATCAATAAAAGTAAAGTGCTGAAGTTATTTTAAAATGAAGATTTAATAAAATTTCTTTTCCTTGGTGTTTTTCATAGATCAATATAACTATAGTAATATTTAATTCAGTTAGGTCTACTAAGATTAACTCTTTGTATGTATAATGTATACAAAGCTTGAGCAATGAAATGTTTAGATTTTAACATTTATTAAAATATTAAAAGTACCAAAATTATTTACCAAGACATAAATTACTATAAAATAAAATTAAAATACAATACACATTCTTCCCAATGATTTTTATATTAAGAAAAATAATTCGGTTTCCTTTTGATAGGCCTACATAAATAGATCTATTCATTTCAACAATCATTTGCCTGAATTATTAGCAAGAAGATATAATAAGCATGCAACATTAAAAATTATTTTCGTTATAATATTAAATTATTACACTTATTGACAAAAAGTTATACGCCAAGAAGGAAGTGCCGAAATCGAATGAAACTTTATTAGTGCGAACGTACTTTACGACAATGATAATAAGTGATTACAATATCATAGCAAAGGACGATTTCTTGTGGAACAAAGGTATAATTTTAAAGCAATCTTCGTACCTTATAGGTCTCCTTCCTCCTGCTTGGATATACGCAGCGATACAATCAGGCATGGAAACATACAGATACCGTATTTTATCCTTCGACAGGTTTGCATATAGATGCAACTGCCGCTCTGGATTGCTTACACTCGTAGATAGCCAAAGATGGCGTCCCATTCGGTTCATAAATGCTCAATGGACAACAAACATGGAGGCCGAGAATGTGTGGCAACGTGACAAAGACATTCTTGGGAAACACTACCTGTAGGTGGTCGAGTATTAACTTGCCGGAAAATGACCTTTTGCAGCCTGCCATGAAAGGCAGTGCACAAGAATGCAAAGTTTCCTAAACATACCGTTGTGCCTCAAAGTCCCTCGTACCATTATTAGGAATAATCGTGTCATACGATTTTCAGACCAGCACGCCAGCAATGGAGACAATGTGCCGCTTAACGGTAAAGACACTCATCAATAGTTCTCCACACTAAATGGTGGTCATTCGTTCGCGAACAGAACCAGGATTCGTCGCTATAGACGATACGTTGCCAATTCGAAATAATCCAGGCTTCTCTGTTGCTGCACAACTGCAAACGGCGATGTTGGGACTCTAGCAGCAAAACGCGTAGCCATCGCTGTGCATGCAAATTTGCTTCTGCTAATCGCCTGCCAATGATATGGGAAGATATAGGATTCTGTAGCGAGGTTTCCACCAGCCGCTAGATGATGGACAAAGACGCCGATGCAGATGTTCGTGCTAGTCTCGTGCAAAATCAAATTTATTGCATCTTTAATATTTATAAGTTTAATACAGAAAAATTCGAAAAATCTAGTTATTTTCTCGTTTCCAAATGTATATATTCCGACTTAATCTAATAGCTTGAGTATTTTACATTACTTCAAGAAAATAAGTGTAGGAGTTTGATTTGATTTTCTTAATATACATTTTTCCATAAATTTATACAGTACTGAATATACCGCATTTTAAAAGATGTGTGGATTTCTCTATTTATCAGAATTTGGAATTTCCCTACTGTAAAAATCGGTAGCTTTAATTATTGTTGAAAGTTATTTAATAATATACGAGATTATACGAGTCATAAATCTTAAAACGAAATAAAAAATACTGTAGTTATTCTCATAAAGTAATTTTATAGCATTTCACTTAAATCATCGTGTCAATTTTGTTTTCAATTATGAAAAGAATTTTAGCAATCATTTTAATGTTAATTAATTTTCATGATTTATAAAATTAAAGGTGAAAAAATATGATGTAGCTATCTGCCTGTCCGTCGTTCCTTAATCTCAAGAACAAAATTAGATAGATAAAAGCCGAGACCAGATATGAAAATATTAGAGGCAAAAGGCCACAATTAACTATGTACGAACTTCCAGTTTTCACCGAAAGTCACGTTATTTCAATTCAAAATTTTCCCCCGAAAGGAGTTAGATAGATAACCGACATGACACTAATGCGAACAGGAAAAGCATGACGTAAAGGGATAAGACACTACTAATATAAGATGGAGAGCATATATTTTAAATTAAAAAATTATTAAAAATATGACAAAAAATTGCATCCTGGCATTGTGACGATGTCATAATAAATAATTGCTCGTTATACCTTGTATATTTCGGTGAATTATTAGAATTTATTAATCCTAAATAAAACGTAAGAACATCAAACAGGTTATCAGATTATTAAAACTAGGATCCAAATGCATCACAAATGTTTTATACCGGACGATCAAACGAAAAAAGGGCACGCGAAAAGTAACACAAGGAGTTTGGTGACGTCGCTAGTTGGTAGCGCCTGACTGACTAATCACGCATTATCGATTCCGAAGTGTAGTGTCTTCGTTAGTATTATTTAAATTAAGCTTCTCGATAATTGGAAATGATTTACTCTATAAAACAGATATTTTTTCTATAGTATAAAGTTACGTAATAAAGAAGTTACCAAAAAATTAAAAAACTTCTTGGGACTCTCTTCTGCTTGCGCCCAAATATCTCGGCTCATTCTTTAGATAACTTTTTGGTTATGACTGCTATTTCTTGCTAAACACAGATACCGTGACTGCTATTTATTAAAAAGTTTCCAGACATTATTCTTTTTAGGCTCAAATGATTCGGGATATTTTCGTATAAACTGTCGTCTTAAGCACGTTTCTTGAAATTCCGTTCATACAGTTAGGGAGAAAAATCAAATTTCAGTCTTATAATAATGAACATTCTATTTTATTTATTTATTTCTACTTGTATTATCTTTAGTAAATAAACCTTCAGTATTTAATTATTTCGAGAAGAGTAGTTTGGCCCACGACATCACCAAGTCTAATTTGTAACATTGCCAAATTCTTCGCATTATTTCTCATGAGTACTGTTGTTATTTCATCACTCAGTTTAATATCAGTATAGTATAATATTTATTTTATCACTCAGTATTTGTCGTAATAAGCTTGTCGTAAACTATTTAGCAACGCTGACGAAAACAAAACAGTTTAATATGGAGCGTTTCATAATAAAGATCGCAGGTGTAGTTACTGTCTCGCACGTGACTTACCTATACACACACACGTTTAGGCTACCTATGTGTATAAATTACTTTAATTTTGTTAAATTTGATATTAATGTCAAGAAAATTAAAACGTTTTATTGACCTCATGTTAGTTGTAGCTAGCTAATTTTTAAAAATTTTTAAATTTAATACAATTTAAATTTAACATGTTGGACATGGAATGGACTTCAAAATATAAAATAAACTTTCGTGTTAAAAAATTATATATTTTTTCAATGCTTAAGAAAATCTCTTTTAATTATTTCATTGTTTAAATTTTAATGAACACTTTTCTACACTTGACACACGTTTTTTTTCTAAAGAAAGTTTTTGTTTCAGTAAAAAAATTTAAACTCACACATGCGAAAAGTAATTAATAAGTTTTTCACTGCATATTTATAAACTTATTATAATAATTTTATATCTTATTTTCAATTTTTCGTCTATAAATTTACTGCAATTTAATTACAAAAAACTTTTTAATAGAAATCTTTTAAAAAAAATTTATTTATCTTTGCAATTTCACTCCTACATAATAGATAACTTTGTTTAATATTTGAATTTGTGATTAAGATTTTAAAATTTATATTTATTTTCTGATTTCATAACTTAACTTCAAAAATAATTACACTTCTAGAAAATAATATTATATAAATGAATTTTAATCTTCTTATGAAACGATTCAGTTATGTAGTATAGCGACAGTTTATATAGGCCTATATATTTATCTATATTTATCAGAAAATAATTTAAAAATAGTTGGCTAAATTCAGTAATGAGATATATTTAAATATTATAATGAGTTTGTCAGTGCGGGTTAAAACCTTCCGGGACCCTAAGCACTGACCTTCTGTCAATGCTTAGGGTTTCGAATATTTCCATATTTCCTTCTATCCTTTTCATATTTCCCTATTTCCTAAGCCTTCTGTCCGAATATTTCCATATGTGATCTCGAATTTCATGTATCTAACTCCGTTCTCGAGATTAAAGAAGGACAGACAGGCAGTGGGAATTTATAGGTATACAATTTTTTCAAATTGCAACCCAATAAATTTCATACGTTAAATAAATTAATTAACCAAATCTTACTGTGGCCCAAAAGTCAGTTAAACCGCTGTAAATAGTTAATTGCTTTCAGACTGAAATACTTTAGTGATTATAAATTTTGCAAACATTGCTCAAGTCGAGGTCTTTCTTGCTCAACAGAAAGCTCTAACAAATTAAATTATAACTTTTTAGAAACCTTTTGAAAGCTTATTCGTGTAATTTAGACTGTTAACTGACTTTAAAACTCATACACTTCATACACACTGTATATATTGCAATGGTTAGATATTTATTATGTTTTAGATGTCTTAAAGGAATTCCAGTGTATGGAAAGTTTCTGTAGGAGGAATAGTTTGAAAGATTGTTACAATGCAGACATGTTTTGGTGCAGTAAATGGAATAATTATTTCTAAAAATAATGAAATAAAATCTATTTAACGAATATATTCTGTAATATATAAAAAAAGCAAATTTTCTATAATTTTATTTTAATTAATTAAATTAATGAAAATGCTGGTGTTTGTTGTGGCGCCATCTGGTAAGGAACATGTAAAGGGATAAGACACTACTAATATAAGATGGAGAGCATATATTTTAAATTAAAAAATTATTAAAAATATGACAAAAAATTGCATCCTGGCATTGTGACGATGTCATAATAAATAATTGCTCGTTATACCTTGTATATTTCGGTGAATTATTAGAATTTATTAATCCTAAATAAAACGTAAGAACATCAAACAGGTTATCAGATTATTAAAACTAGGATCCAAATGCATCACAAATGTTTTATACCGGACGATCAAACGAAAAAAGGGCACGCGAAAAGTAACACAAGGAGTTTGGTGACGTCGCTAGTTGGTAGCGCCTGACTGACTAATCACGCATTATCGATTCCGAAGTGTAGTGTCTTCGTTAGTATTATTTAAATTAAGCTTCTCGATAATTGGAAATGATTTACTCTATAAAACAGATATTTTTTCTATAGTATAAAGTTACGTAATAAAGAAGTTACCAAAAAATTAAAAAACTTCTTGGGACTCTCTTCTGCTTGCGCCCAAATATCTCGGCTCATTCTTTAGATAACTTTTTGGTTATGACTGCTATTTCTTGCTAAACACAGATACCGTGACTGCTATTTATTAAAAAGTTTCCAGACATTATTCTTTTTAGGCTCAAATGATTCGGGATATTTTCGTATAAACTGTCGTCTTAAGCACGTTTCTTGAAATTCCGTTCATACAGTTAGGGAGAAAAATCAAATTTCAGTCTTATAATAATGAACATTCTATTTTATTTATTTATTTCTACTTGTATTATCTTTAGTAAATAAACCTTCAGTATTTAATTATTTCGAGAAGAGTAGTTTGGCCCACGACATCACCAAGTCTAATTTGTAACATTGCCAAATTCTTCGCATTATTTCTCATGAGTACTGTTGTTATTTCATCACTCAGTTTAATATCAGTATAGTATAATATTTATTTTATCACTCAGTATTTGTCGTAATAAGCTTGTCGTAAACTATTTAGCAACGCTGACGAAAACAAAACAGTTTAATATGGAGCGTTTCATAATAAAGATCGCAGGTGTAGTTACTGTCTCGCACGTGACTTACCTATACACACACACGTTTAGGCTACCTATGTGTATAAATTACTTTAATTTTGTTAAATTTGATATTAATGTCAAGAAAATTAAAACGTTTTATTGACCTCATGTTAGTTGTAGCTAGCTAATTTTTAAAAATTTTTAAATTTAATACAATTTAAATTTAACATGTTGGACATGGAATGGACTTCAAAATATAAAATAAACTTTCGTGTTAAAAAATTATATATTTTTTCAATGCTTAAGAAAATCTCTTTTAATTATTTCATTGTTTAAATTTTAATGAACACTTTTCTACACTTGACACACGTTTTTTTTCTAAAGAAAGTTTTTGTTTCAGTAAAAAAATTTAAACTCACACATGCGAAAAGTAATTAATAAGTTTTTCACTGCATATTTATAAACTTATTATAATAATTTTATATCTTATTTTCAATTTTTCGTCTATAAATTTACTGCAATTTAATTACAAAAAACTTTTTAATAGAAATCTTTTAAAAAAAATTTATTTATCTTTGCAATTTCACTCCTACATAATAGATAACTTTGTTTAATATTTGAATTTGTGATTAAGATTTTAAAATTTATATTTATTTTCTGATTTCATAACTTAACTTCAAAAATAATTACACTTCTAGAAAATAATATTATATAAATGAATTTTAATCTTCTTATGAAACGATTCAGTTATGTAGTATAGCGACAGTTTATATAGGCCTATATATTTATCTATTTCAGAAAATAATTTAAAAATAGTCGGCTAAATTCAGTAATGAGATATATTTAAATATTATAATGAGTTTGTCAGTGCGGGTTAAAACCTTCCGGGACCCTAAGCACTGACCTTCTGTCAATGCTTAGGGTTTCGAATATTTCCATATTTCCT
>NW_019384776.1:617994-627022 GCF_000671375.1 Centruroides sculpturatus
AAAGTATATATATATATATATATATATAAGAAATGGCATTTCACATAGATTAAAATATCCACAATTCGATGATTGCCAAATCCGTGATTATATTTTTACAAGGAACTGCTACAACCTGGATAACATTTCATTCATCGAAAAGGTTCTTTCCTTTTCTAGAAAACTGTACAGAAAACACCAAAAGTAGATACGTGACATTCGTTCATTACTTAAGTTTTCTTGCAATCTACAGAAAATGTTATTTATAAACTTTCTTATACTTCTCAGCCTGTATTAAATTTGTAAAAATCGAGTTTGTAATTCTCTACGGAATAAGAGACCAAAAAGGGTTTAAGTTTATCTAATTACACAGAAAATAAAGAAAAAATAGGTTTTGTTTAGTCTTGATATTAGTTTATAAATTTTATAGTGCAAACAATTTGAGTGATAAGCCATATTTCTCTTAGATAAATCTGAAGTAATGAACTCTTTGTTTATCATTAGGTCTGTTATCCTGGGACACGAAAACTACAGGATGTGATTTATCTGAACTTGAAAACGTCTGCAACAATGTCAAGCATGGAAGTGATACCGAGAATGGTAAGATTATCACAATTATTTCATTGTTAACGAGTAAATAATCAATAGAATTTTGATTTTTCTCTGTTTAAAATTATAATAAAAACTTATTAAATTTTTTATTTATGTTTTGTAATTCGCATTGTGAAATGTCACTGATAAATTTTTTATAGGTTTGAAATGTAATAAAATATTAAACCCATAAAAATTATATTATAAACATGTTTTTTTTTCAGTCTTAAATTTTAAAATTCAGATATATATGTACAATTTTGACCTTTATTTGGTTTTCTTACTCAATTATACATTGTTAAAGTTGGATAGATTCCAATATTTAAAAGTATAAAAACTCGTCTGATAAGAAACTTCCTTGTCATTTAGAATTAAACGCCGAATTCATTAAATATTTTGCTTTCTATTACCATCTTTTTAAGAATCGCCGATAAATGAATGGATTATTAAATAAAATAGTACTAATGGGGATTATCAGAACATTAATCAAAAGCTTCTTTAATTCATTCCATAAATAATTAAACTGATAATCTTCTCTGTGTTTAATTTTTTGTGAATAATAATTACTATAATTATTCATTTATGAAGTAAAAATTATAGGATATCTTAAAGAATGAGGAAATATATCTATATCATTTAATTATCTTTTTCAAGTTTTGCGTGATTGGAATTATAAAAATTAACAAGGAAATATGAATTATCGTTAAGAATAAATTATTTTAGTTTAAATTCAACTTTAGATTGAAAATAAACCTGTTTAAGACTTAGAAATGTAATTAAATTTAAATGCCTGATAGTATCTAAGTGTATTATGCATCTATATATAGAGTATTTTTATATTTTTTCCTCAAATTTTATTTGCTAGCAATGCTTAAACACAAAATATTTATCTCTTCTAAAATATATAAGAGCTTAAAGAAGTTTGCTTAAATACAATTTTTCGAAATAATTCTAACAGAATATTGATATCTCAGTTGCTATCGATGTTAATGACGACGTTGAATATCATTTTCAAATAAGTTCGTGCAAAAAATATTAACTCATCGCTTTATCAAGCATTTCCGATTCTTTCCGTTTCTGTTTATTTCATAATACTTTAAAAACTTCAGATTCGAAATTAAATAGATTTTTCTCTTATCTAATGAGAGAATGATTAGTAGGATCTCTTCACGAGGTTTATGATCGATGTAAACGAGGAAAACTTTGTTATCTTTACAAGACTTCTAATCGAACCCGAAGGATTTATTATTTGATAAAATAGCTTCGGATCAATATGAACTTGTAGTATTTATTTGTTATTTTTGTGATTAAATCTTAATGTAGTCACGATACGAAGGACGGGCTTATGCTTCCGATAAAATATTCTGCTTTGTATTGTATCTACACATATAATTGAGAAAATTTCACACTAATTATCTTCAACTATATTAATTATATAATATAATTTATTTTAAATATTACTTCATGTTATAATTTCATATATATTGCTTAATAATACAAATACGTGATTGAAAATGGCCTTCGCCGAAAGTTGAAATCCTTATTCATCAGAAATTTTATTCCAATTAAATAATCTCTTGATCTAACATTTTTTCTTAATTGCTGGATATACAGTGACTTTTAGAATTACATAATTCTTAATTAGAAAATTCTTATACAAAAGACGCAATTCATGCAAGTCACAGACTATTCTTTTCCTTTTTTTACTTAGTTTCAAACCAGTTTTTTAAAGCGTAGTTGGTGAACCACATTATCAGCGTGTGATAGTCTTGGTCTACGAATTTTCTTTTTTGTTCTCCATAGGTCCTTTCGATTTCAACTGACACCATTGTGAAACTGGACATATCGATGCGTTAGATGAAACTATGAAACATAATATTTCCTCGATGTAAACTCAAATATCTTTGAACAAAAATGATACGATTTACAGAATTTATATATGTAGCAACTACATTAATTTATATACACACTCTCTAAATAATGCCATTTCACGAAAATGTTATGCAATGATTTAATATGTTTATAAGTTATACAGCATTGCACAACATTTTCTAGCTATGGAATTATATTCTGTGATTAAAATTAATAAGTTATATGAAAAGATTATTAATGTATATTTTGTCTATCATTTATATAATATATTTTATAAATTTAAGCACAACTTTTAATTTAAAAAATACTGTAATTATTTAATTGAAATGAAAACAAAATGAATTTCTCTAATTATTTCAAATGTATAAATTTAAAAGTTTTGATAATTTTAGAAGAAAGCATTAATTCTCAATTGTTTGCTGATTTTGTAGAACTTCTAATTCAACATTCAACTGAGACATTAGCTGTAGAAGTTTTGATCAACCCTCAAGTAAGTACGTTGAAGCAATGTTTGAAAAATCTACTTCTGGCGAGAACCGGCCACAAACATTTGATTTACGCTGGCTATTCTTTTACTGGATCTGGATCGTGGATATTACAAAACGGAGCATTCAAGTTTTCAAATTTCATCGATGCCTTTCAAGATGCCGATGTTCAAAAAGAACTACAGAACAATCAAGGTGGAACTTTTCATGTTCACTGTACGGAAGAAGGCGAATGGACCTCCGCTAATTTTCAGAAGCAAGCCATTCAGAAACTAATTAAACTACAGTTAAATCCAGCTGATAAAATTGATAGTCTTCCAGGTATGCCAGCCCTTATCCAATGTTTGGATTCGGCACTCGTCAGTCATACTTTAGAAGAGATTATGACACTGTCGCCTTTAGTTGGTAACATACGCTTCAATAGACCTACTCTGTATGTGTTTCCTGGTGGAGAAGGTGACTGTGCTTTATTCGGAATTAATGGATTTAACATGCTTATCGACGGTGGTTTCAATAGGAAACCGTGTTTCTGGGAATTCATAAGACATCTGGATCGACTCGACGCTGTAATGGTAACAAGATTATGTGAGAGTAACGTGTGCGGAATTACAACTTTAATGAAAAGGAAAGCTATCAATAATATTTACCCGCAGATTGGTTATGTATTTTGTAATGTCATGGAAGGAAAACCAACACCAAACGATGAAATAACAAAAGATAAAAATGATTTGTTGGTTAGTGTTGTGAATGAAGGCCACACCTTTCTAAACAATCTAATGGAATTAAATATGAAACCTCACAGATGTCTGAGAGACGTAACAAACATGGATCCATTTACTTTGTATCAAAAGGTTGGCCATGGGACTTTGGAGATGTATACATTGAGTCCGCAGAAAGATAGTAAAGAAGTTAAAGAATTCCTCCAGCAATGGGCTTCTCGTAAAGAAACATTTAGTAAAGTAAAAGCTGGAGTTAAATTCCAGGAACAAGAAATATCTATTCCGCTTTCACATGTGCTCTCAATTTGTTCATTGATTGTATGGAGACCCGCTAATCCTAAAGACACAATTACAAGAATATTCTTTTCTGGAAGTGCACCACAGAACAGAATATTCGAAGGATTGGAGAAGTTAAAAGATTTAGATGTTTTAAAGAAACCAGTTTGTTCTTATTCTTCTCTACATCCTACGATCGTTGAAAAGCCAAAATCAAAACTGTTATCGAAGGGACCATCGATCAAAACTTCTCCACTCGTAACTAACGGCACAGGTAGAAGTACAGAGTCATTGGGATCAAAAAAAGAAACGACAGAAACAGAATCAAAAAAGGAAATCATCGAAAAGAGAACTTCGAAAACTCCAATTAAGAAAGAGCCTTATAAGCATGTTATAGAAAATAAGGAAAAGAAAGAAACGAGAAGATCAACAACTACGACTCTCACCTCCACAACAACCAAAAAAGACATTAAAGAGAAAAAAACACCAGCAAAGCCAACAGAAATAAAGAAAACATCTCCTACACCTAAAGTTACTGAAGTTAAATCTAAAGGCTTGAAAGAAGTAACGAATAAGAAAACGGTCGAAATCAAAACCGCAAAGAGAAAACCTGAACTTCTCAAACAAAAATCACCACCTACAACAGAAACTCATAAACCAAAGCCAATAACAAAGTCACAATCTTCAACGAAAACAACGACTAAAACTGCAAAAACAGATACATCTAAGCCTACTAAAACAGAAGTAAAGAAAATTGTTTCTAAAGTATCTACTACAACAACTGCAAAGAAAGAGACACCACTAGAAAATAAGGAAACAGCTAAAGAACCGAAGCTTAACGGCGTTGCAAAACTCGCTGAAATACCTGCTAAAGTAGAAATTTCTGATGAGAAAGTTACTGAAGAAATTTCTTCTTCACCCGCTGACATTCAAACTAAAGAGAAAGAATTAGAAAATGTTGAACCAGAACCTATTAAGGCAGTATCACCTTCTCTGGAAAAGGAAAAGGCAGAACCTGAACCAATCTTAGAAGAAAAGCAAAAAGAACAAATAGAAGAAAAATTACCTGAAGAAACTAAAGAAAAATTTTCTGAAGAAGTTACTATTAACGATAATTTGATTAAAGAAAGTGTTGCAGTTGAAGAACAAAGCAAAACCGATTTACTATTAGCAAACGCTTCAATGGAAGGTAGTTTCTGTGAAGGATTAATGGAAGAAGTTCAGGAAACAGTAAAAGAAGATAATTATATTCAGAAAGAAAGCACTATCTTGGAAACATCCCCGTGTAACGAAGAAAAAATTCCCGTAGAAGAAATTATTGAAGAAAAATCAGAGAAAGAATCCCTGCATGATGTGATGGCTCTAGAGAACAACGAAGAATATGAAATATTAGAAGAAAAAGTAGAAAAAGAAGACAAAATTTCCGAATTCGAAACCGAAAATAAAGTCGTAACTATAAAACACGAAGACTTACCCGTGGAAGAAAACGAACCCATTAAAGATGAGCTTCCTGTTAGTAAAAACAATCTCTTCGTCGATATCGCACATAAGGAGGCTGAAATTGAAGAAGACACTATTAAGAGTCCAACTCCTATGGCAGAGGTTGATTATGAAGACGAAGGAGTTGCTCTCGAAACTACGCGAGAGAAATGCGAGGAAGATTTGCCTGAAAACGATAAAATATTGAAAGACGAGGCATTTGAAAGTTACGAAGGTAAATACCAAGACGATGTTTTAGAAATGGACAAATCTGATGATCGTGAAGAAAAAGAATCATCAAGTCTTAGCGAAGAGGAAAAATTAGAAGAGGAGGAAGAAATGATAAGACATCCTACACCACCCGGAGAGAGAAACTTTTATGAGAAAATTGGAGCTATTCCGGATGAACGAAGCATGGAAGAACTTGATAGTAGATTCATGGAGCATTATCTTCCACGGCAAGGTGAAGACGGTTATCAACAATTATATGAAGAAGGTGAAGAAAATGAAGACGAATCCGACAGTGAGGGACCAATCGTTGAACAACCCGTATACGGTAATGTGATTCAAGCAGACTTTCCTGAATTTGTTAATATTTCTGGTGGTACCACTCCTTCGGAACCACAATCTCCAAAAGCTGTATATGATTCTAAACAGAAATTCGCGGATGTTTCAGAACAATTACTCAAATCTACCCCTCCGCAGGAGATTGACGAAGATAGATTTGAAGAAGAACAAAAGATTCACCCCGATTTCCAGATGTCACCATCTAAATCATTAGGAAGTAAAGTGTGTATCGATGAAGCATATAAAGAATTTGGCAAAGATTTACATGATGAGGAAAAAATTATCAAAGATCGTGAGGACAAGATTATGGAAGTAGAAGAAGAGGAAGAAGAAGAGGAAAGCATTCAGAAAGACTCAATCCTCGAAGAAGTCATTCATACAAAAACAATTCATGAAGTTCATGAAGAAGAAATTATTCAAGAAACAACATATGATGAAGAATTAATGACAGAGAAAGCTATGCAAGAAGATTTGATCCAAGAGAAAACTATGAAAGACGATATTATTCAGGAAAACGAACCAAAAGAGCAGGATTTTTATGCCGAAAAAACAGATCCGATGAAAGAACAAACAGAATCCTTTGATGATCAACAAAAACTTTCTCCTCATAAAGATGTATGTGAAGATCGTCAGAGTCCTTTGCAAGAGTACGATAATACGAGTTTTCAACAATCAATGCAAAGTGAAACCGATTTCCTTAAAGAACGAGAAACACTCTCTCCAAGAAGAGATTTGTATAATGATCGCGAAAGTCCTGTAGAAAAATACGAAAGTAGAAATATGCAAGAAACTATGCAAGAACAAATTGATTCCTTTAAAGAGCAAGACAGAATATCTCCATGCAAGGATATATACGATGATCGCGAGAGTCCTCTACAAGAATATGATAACAAAAGTTTGCCGGAATCAATGCAGATGCACGCTGAGCCTTTTAAGAAACAAGAAGCAATTTCTCCAAGTAGGGAAGAACCAATATATGAGGATCACTCTAGATCTCTACAAGAACATGATAGCATTTTTACGTATCAAGATCAAAAAATTGAAAACGAAGACAAACAATTAGCAGGTTCTGATCTAAAGATTGAAGAGAATATTGAACACGATAAAGACATATATCAAGACGAAGAAAAACTACTCTTGGAGCAAGATGAGCCAACGACTAGGGATATTTATTCATCAGAAACCACGGCCGAGTATCAAGAAAAACAGATTTATAGTGAAGTGTCCAAGTTTGAAAAAACATTGGATGATGACAAAAATCTTTCTGACGACGACCTTGATTCCCAAGAACAGTCGATATCGTTTCAACACAAAACAGAAGACACAACAGAGCATTACGATATTACATCAAGCAGTATGTTCAATTCTCATCCTATGGACCAGAGCTTCCACGAGAGTTATGCCGAAGCAGATAGAAAGGAAGACGAAGACTTCGGAACATACCTCGATGAAAAAACCGATAAATTGCATGATCAACACGATTCATATATAATCGATAAAGAACAAAGTAGAATTACATCCGATAGTACCGAGGAACATGCAGAAAATATTACAGCATCAAATACTAATGGTAAATACATTGAAGAAAAGCAAGAAACAATCACTAGTCACTACTTCGAAAGTGGAGAGGCACATTTCGAACATTATGAAAGTTATCACAAAGATGCACATCGCGAGTTTGCTGAGGTAACCGAAGAAGGATATTACGGTGATAACGAAAGAAGTAATGTGGACAGTGATCATCCTAATAATATTTCACGGTATGCTTTCCAAACAACAACAGAATCTTCAGATGGTGACACTATTGTTTCCGAAAGAAAGGAATTCGCGTATAGTACAACAACAAACGGTGTTGGTTTATCCTCAGATATCAATGGACATAAAATGGAACCTTGGAAAAATAACAGTCTGCTTGGATTCGAAGCAGATTCTTTCCGAAACGAGGGACACGATTCGGCAAGTTTTTACAAAAGAGACTTTTCTGATGCTTATGGAACAGATAATCACACTGTTCCATCATCATCGGAACTGTTCAAGAGTGATATGGGACAGAAACACTATTCTGATACGACCAGCATTAACGACATTTATCTGGACTCCAAAGATCCTAAGGAGATTGTAGAGAAAGAAACTTTCTCTAGCATGTCTTTCGGTTATATGAAGAACGATTATCATTCGGAAGATAAAGATGATCTTTTGGAACATCAGTATTCGGAACACGTTCAGAAAGATTCTTCGAAAGATTTTCGGCTAGAAGATTGGAGCAAACCGATGGGTCTTCCTTCACCACCGGAAACAAAATCTAAGACGTCGTCGACTAGAGTTTCTTCGGGTAAGTCGAAGATCGAAAAATCGAATACTTCGTCTACAGAAAATGTTAAAATGAAGATGACATCCAGAATGGACAAAAGCAACAAGATGAAGACGAATACCTCTTCGGTGCAACCAGTCTACGTAGATTTGGCATACGTACCTCATCACGGAGATCCTCATTATTCGAATTACGAATTCTTCATGAGAATACGAGCTCGTTATTACGTATTCAGTGGTATTAATCCTAGCAAAGAAGTATTGAATTCCCTTTTAGAGGCAAAGAAAAGTTGGAAAGACGATTCTGAAGTAACTATCATACCAACCTACGAAACCGACACCTTGGGTTACTGGATGGCACTCAACCAAGACACACTGATCGAAAATAAGATCGACGTGGCGCCTTCGGCTAGTCGATGCACAGTAAATCTTCAAGATCACGAAACGAGTTGTGCAGCTTATAGATTGGAATTTTAATTCGATTTTGTGATATGCACTGATGTTGAGTTTCTCGTTATAGCATGAAATGGAGCCTTTTCGTTACTGTCATTCAAGAGAAGGTACAAAGAAGAAGCAGTATTTGTGAGTTTATTTTTTATTCCCACATTAATCTAAGGTGTGGTTTACATCTGTTATATCTAGGGCATGTATTTCTAAATCCTACAAAATAAGTTGCTGCCTCGCATTGTTTCTCTGAGAGTTGAAGAAGATTTCAGTTGGGAAGTTTTTCGTTTAAAAAAATATATATAT
>NW_019384777.1:0-4808 GCF_000671375.1 Centruroides sculpturatus
GTTCTATGAAAAAAAACTAAGAGGATTAGTTTAAAAACCTGCTAATTCTTCTAAATTTTAAGGTTTGAGGTAAAAATAAATAGCATTAGGCTAACACCCAGAATATATGCTATTCGTTCAAAATAAGCATAGAGTATTTAAAGTATATCATTGATTATAACTTTTGACAATATTATAAAAAATTAATGGAATATTTTTGAGGCTATGAATCACGTGCTAGGTATAATTCTTACTGGGAGTAAATTGTCGATATGATTGAGAACAGTGTTTATTATCAAGAAGTGTAACTTTTAATAGAATCATTTTCATGATTTATCATGAATAGTGCGAATAAAAGCCTACACCCATGTTGTTGAGATTTTGATCCAATTGCGGTCCATTCTAATAGATAGCATAATAGTCATAATTGTTGCTTAATTGTCTGATGCTTCGCGCTATACATCTAGTCAGTCAGTTTAGTAAAGTAGCACAATATGTCTATTAAAGATCAAAATTCTTGAAGATTAAATATGTACTGTACATCTTCCTACAGCATATCTGTCAAGTTTTGAGTGTGTTCAACATCCATATCTGTGTTTTGATATAGATTTGAATTCTTAACACATACATTTTTTACCGTATTTTCGCGAAATGACCGGCATGCCGGTTAAACTACGTCTAAAATTTAAAATTAATCAGATTTAACAAAACTAGTCATTAATTAAACTTTAAAGAAAACATTCTTCCGAGTACAATAAAAAATAACAACATTGTAATTTGATCGACTTAAAACCTGGAAGAGAGTTTTTGTTTATAAGACAAAAAACAATTAACGACTTATTGACATTAGTAGTAGTAGTAGTAGTAGTAGTAGTTAGTCAGTAGGGCTATACTGACCATCTACCCTGACCTTAAAAATAGCACTTTCCTCTCAAATTTCACACAAAGCCGATATATTAATCGGTGTGAGCTGAGATAATTTATAGTGAGTTTCTTAAATTTAATATGTTTAGGATTTATGGGCAATTAGGTTCATTACAGATGAGCCTGACCCAAAATGGAATCGATCAAAATAGGTGAAGAATGAGGAATGACGTTTCGACATGTACTAGTACAGTACAACCCATAATAAACTATAAGATCAAGATTGGGTTCAAACTCAGATTATTTATAGCGATTAAAAGTGTTGTCTCTTGGCTAATTATTTTTGAACAGTATTTATCCTATGGACAAAAATGCCAAGTGCCTATGCCTTTAATTGGATCTGCCCCGATGTCCATCTCTCATGAGTAAGTTGATCTGGGTACATGGCCGTATTTATAGACTTTCCAGGGAGCTTTTTGACCATGCTTGGGGGCCGGCTGTTCTTACTGCCTTAATTAATTACAAGTACCCATCAAATATCTTCGGGCTTTACGGAAGCTTTTTGGCTGACAGACAAGCTACCGTAGGCACACATGGCAGTTTGGTCACAAAGCAAGTGACAAGAGATTGCCCCCAAGGGTCTTGCTTAGGCCACCTACTATGGTTAATAATGTACAACAGCCTCCTGCTACTGCAAGACACACCACAGAACAACTTAGGGGCCAAAATAATAGGGTTTGCGGATAACACCTTAGTCCTCATGTCACGTAGCAACCAAGAAATTTTACAAAAAGAAATGAATGACTTAATACAGAAGATAGCTGACTGGGCCTATAATAACAAGCTGATAATTAACACCAAAAAATGTGGATGCATATTGTTCCTCAGAAACAAGTCCTTAGATAAGAAACCAACAATTAAGATATATGGGGAAAGAATTAAATGCTCTGATAGTATCAAGTACTGTATCTGGAGATCACTGTTGACAACTTACTAAATTTGAACATTCACATTGGGAGCACTAAGCAGAAAGTCATCAACCTAGCACACACATAACGGTCCATTTGCCGCAACCTTTGGGGTTTGACTTTTCAAAATGCATCCTTAATTTACAAATCAGCTATAGAACCAGCCATACTGTATGGGGCTGAGATTTTGGGCGTAGCCACCAGCTGATAGCAAATACGCAGAAAACTTTCATCTACTCAGCGCTGTTGTCTTATTTTAATAACCAGGGCTTATAGAACGGCCCCAACCAGCGCGCTCCAGATTATTGCAAGCACGGCCCATCTTGACTTAAAAGCCATCGAAAGATATTGGATCTTCCAAGTCATTCACCATTCAAAGCACTTTGAGACTGGCAGTGATATTCCAGAGACAAGAATATTGTGGGAAAAGTCAAAAGTAACGGATTGGACCGGCACAACAGCTACAAATTAGCTCATCCAGCAACTTAACTCCCAGATATTGACTTATCCCCAAATTCAAACCAAGAGACTGGTATACGCTATATAGACAGTTTCAAAGGGCCACGGTGTTGGGGCATCTATGGCGGTCCTAATAACAACAGGTTTGAGTATCGCTTACTATAAACTTCAATCATGTTGCACGAACAATCCGGTGGAAAGCCTAGCAATCTTGAAGGCCCTGGAATACGTTGATAACACTCTCAGGAAGAAGACACACCAACCCATCACTATAATTAGTGACAGTAGGGTGGCCCTGATGCAAATTAAAACGTTGAATATGAATTTAAAAAATCGTTCAAGAGACTATCCATCTGCTTACAAGTTTAACAAACAAGCGAACCAACATTACGTTTAATTGGGTCAGGAGGCACTTGGGGAAGATGGCCGACTTCTCGCCAAGAAGGCCACAAAGCATCAAATAAATACTTTTTTCGGAAGCATTCCATCCAGCTGGGTAAAAAATCAAATTTAAACTTTCATCAACGATAAATGGCAGGAAAGGTGGGACACGGAGACGACGAGTAGAACCACATTCAGTTTTATCCCGGACTTGAATGTAGAAAAGAAGATAAACTTTTATGTTCCTGATTTCCACACAACCTAATTTATAACAGGACTTGGGAACTTTAGAAACTATCTAAAAAGATTCCTCTAAAAAGGAAATGGATTTTGTGACTGTAACACGGAGGAAGAAACACAACACCATATCCTGTTTATGTGTGCAAAATACAAGCATAAGCAAAAATTTCTGGCGCATGTCATATATTCGGAGGGACATCACTGGCCCTGCAGGACCCAAGAGTTCTTCATCAACAAGAATATCCACAGCGCATTCTCGATCTTTATCAAAGCTATAGGCTCACCAATCGGGACTTCTCCGTATAAGCGGCACCTAAGCATGGACTGTTTTTACCCTCTTCAGGGGCTTGTGGTTAACCATACGCGTTACCGGTAACTCTACTACCAGTCATCTTATGTTAAGGGATAAACAATCTCTACCTTCTCCTTTTGTTACCTGCCTTATAGTCTTAAGTAGCTGTCAGAGGCCAGAAGGGGCACACTCCCGAGTGTAGGAGGCAGCCCGTTTTGTTTGTTTCTGCATCGTCTTTTGTGTCGTTCCTTTTCGCTCCTTTTGTTTGGCATTCGCGTTGTTAATTTATCGTGCCAACGTTTTTGCGAGAATACCTCGCATTCTTATGTCGCGATTACTCAAATGAGCACTGTATTTTGTCATAATTACGTTTGTCTTCCATGTAAATTATTTGAGCTCATACACTGTTCAATTTGGGTTGCGTCCAACACTGTAACCTTTGTTATTCATTTTCAATGCACAAGGTCCGATGGTTGCTCATGAGATATCACTTCACACTTTCCTATCTTCCTTATCCCTTCTTCACCTTCTTCACCCCCACGCCTTCTCACTTCTCTTCAAAGGCTAAGCCAATGGTACAGCCTTCCAAACTTTACAAGAATGGAATGGGTACATTGTGTCCATTACTCTCTATCCGACTACTCTAATGTGGAGTCGCCGTACTTGTGATAAGTTCGAAAAGTTGTCTCTTAATAATCACAGCGTAAACAGTTAAAATTAAATAAAATTAGTTTTATTTTACACGCAATTTGTTCAGCTTAAAGTCAAGATGTACATACCAAACATCTTTTAATATGCAATTGTAAGGTACACCTTTCACGTTCAAGCGCAAGGATATATCACCTTCACCTGCGACTTTTAAAGTTGAATCGTTTGCCACATATATCACGTGATTCGCTGGTCTGAACTTTACGAAAAGCTCACGAGCATAACTTAAATGATGAGCGCTGCCACTGTCTATAATCCAATCAGAGTTATGTGCGTCAACACTTTTGTTTTTAATTGAACATAACATCATCCGATTTTTCTGGTTCGGATTTGTTTCACTGTGACATTGCGATGCCGTATGTCCATATTTATTGCACTTGAAGCATTTTCCATTAAAGATTTTTGTATCGTCATACTTTTGTTTGATACCAGTGCCTCTTCTATCGAAACGGTTTCTTGTTGCACTAAACACTTTTGACTCATTAGTGTTACTGCATTCATGTTTTCTGGCAGCCTGTTGCAGCAGTTTAGATTTAACTGCAACTGAGGTTAATTTTACGTCTGCGGCAATCGCTAGATTGGTCACTAAACTATCATATTCCTCCGGTAAACGCATTAATAATAATTCGGCATGCTCCTGATCATCGATTACACAACCGATTTTCCTCAACTGGTCAATGAGGGTTTGTATTTTGTTAATATAAGCAGCCATACCTGAACATGTGTTAAAATCCATGGAGTAAAGTTCCCTTTTTATTTGCAGCCTTCTCAGAATACTCTTATCTTCGTAGAGATTTGCTATTGTATCCCATGCTTCCTTTGCACTTGTACAGTGTTGGATATCGACTTTAACATGGTCCCCAACTGTCAGGGCTATCGTTCCTAACGCCCTTCGATCACAACTTTTTTCCTTTGCC
>NW_019384777.1:5078-23774 GCF_000671375.1 Centruroides sculpturatus
GGAAGACATTTCTGGGCTCCTGGGAAGACATTTCTGGGCCCATAACCTTTTGTTAGTAATATTTGTTCGTTAAGTCGGATATATTGAGCCAGCAAGGATGTAAACGGGAGACGGACGAAACTTCTACACGTCTTTACCCCACGAAGACTACAGACGCACAACTGTTACATAAGGGACACACATGTCACACAAGGGATACACATGTTACATAAGGGACACACATGTTACATAAGGAGTAAAAACTTAGAGGGTCATTGGCAACAAGAACAAATAAACAGTGCCCTCGTATGTCACACTATACCTGTCAGAGGACCAGGAGACAAACCTCCCACCACGTGACAGCCACATGCCTTACAATTCTAAGTTATATCGTTATTCGAATTATAGTCCTTGAGACACGAATTTTTATATTTGTTCCTCAAACAACATTCCACTTAGTTTTGGAATCACTTTGTTTCTCAAGTCCGATTAGTCGCTCACCTGTTTCCAGGTGAAATTCGAAGCTCTCTCAGGTTCAAGAAAGGTCAACGCCACATTCCGATCAAAGATGTTTAATGATCTTTGAGGTTCAAATAGTTTGAATTATTTTATTAATTTATTAAAGCTCGTGGAGTTAAGGCTAGTATGGACCTCACATCATTGTGTACTAGTGCCACAAGTTACGAAATCATAAGAGAAAAGTTAAAATTTTATTTTAATATTTGTTTAAAAATGAAAATAAAATTTAAGCATATATATTTATATATTTATTTTTTATTTTTTTCTAGGGAAGATCCTCAATGATATCAAAACGCAAAATAAAAGCTTCTACAGGAAACATACTGTTTGATGCATTTCAAAGAAGAAAGGACGATTCGTATCTCAAGAAATTCATTCATGTATTTTGGCCATTAATTACGTTATTGAAAATGTATGGTTTAAATATAGAACAAGATAGAATTTCTTGTTATAGTGTGTTTGTAACATTTCTTGTATTTATTCGAATTTTAATTGCAGTGGCAAACGAGATAATGTACGTAATGAAACATCAGCGATTGGTAATGATTATAGAACATGGTTGTGAACTTATCTCTATAATTAGCCCCTTTATTTCTTTCATACATTTTCATTCTTCACGCAAAAAGCTCAAAAATATATTTCGGTTGTTAGATTCTTCGCTGTATAATAAAAAACTAAGAATATGGAAAAAAGAAGGATTTTTATGTCTTTTGGCTATTATTTATGGAATTATATTGACATTACTAAGAATATTAGATTTAAGAACTTACGATAGAGATGTTTATTTTGAAAGATATATGTTCGATGTAGACATAACACAGTTATCAAATATGACATGTGATGGTCTTGTTATTGCTGATTTCTTAACATATATATGGATAATTGTTGTACCGAAAGTTCTATTTTACGTTCTATTTTCATCACTTTGTAATTTCATTAAGATAGAATTTCTATCTTTCAATAAGTGTATACAAAATTTGCAAGAATGTACTTGTTCCAGAGGAAAAATGATCAAATTGGCTTATCATTATATAAATGCATGCGAAGCAGTTTTAATAATTGATAACATTTATTCCTCATTACTATTTTGGTGGTTTGCTGGAGCATTAATTGATATCACGTTCTCATGTTTCGATATTATTGAAAAATCCGATTTTCTCGAAACTCTAGTTGAAAAAATATATTACGTTTCTATAATATTTTTCGAGAGCGCATTCTTTATCATCTTAACAGTTCAAGCATCAGATGTTACGTTAGAATCTCAAAAAGAGATTAATCAATTATTTAGGCTCTCTACTTATTCTATGAACTATTGCCCTGAAGATAGGGAAGCGAGTCGAATTCTTCTGTTGAGATGTAATTTACTACCGCCCCAATTTACAGCTTGGAAAGCTTTCTATATTACAAGATCTTTCATTTTTACTGTATTCGGATTAATATCTACATATTTGATTGTGTTATTTCAACTACAAGCACCTCCTGGTAACAAAAATTCAGAGGAAACTTGAATTCTTCTATTGAAAACATTACTTTATCTGCAATATTTTTGTAAATTTATACACACATATTTTACTGATTTATACAATTTTTAAAATTCGTATTATTTATATTTATTTTAATAAATTTAAAATAATAAAAATTGTGAACATATTATATTAAATCTGTACCGGTAAATATTGCATTCGCAACAAGAAATAAATTAAAATTTAAAAATATAATTTAAGTAATGTAAGATCATATAGAGTCAAATATAAAATTTAAAAAAATCTATGTTTTCAAAAAGTAATTATGTGTAAATGAAATACAAAGAAATAAATGAACCCAAAGATTAGCGTCCTTAATATAGTCTTGTAATTAATTGTATTAATAATTTGTATACAATACAAAATTTGTACATGAAAATGAATATAAATAAGGATTAAGAAATATTTTAATAAATATCCCTATTTAGTTATCTTAATTCTGTATCATTATCATTGCAACAAAAATGAAATCAATGAACATACTGTACTCATACGACTGTGCAAAGTGACTAGGGAACCCAATGCAAGGGATCCAAGAGACCTTTTGTTTATATCGAATCAGGAGTAATAAATACACGTATTTAACATTATATTGTATTTAATGTATATTATAATGCATTTAAAACAATATATAAACAATATATAAACATATATACAAATTTGTTTTAAATTAATGGTTTCATTGTATAACCATTATATTTTTATTCCGTTTATTTATTTTTCGCATAAAAGATAAAAAGAAAATTTATATTTAAATTTGTATTTTGTATCAAAAATAACCATGATACATCAAAAGTTTTTTGTATGAGTAGAAAGACTGTTATATCTTTAAGAAAATAAAACAAAAACTAAAATCGAGGAACTTGATTTTATTAAAAGAGACATTATTTATGAAGTAAGAATGGTAAATTTGCATTTTTTTTTGTAATCTCTGCAAATTTGCAATATATACAGTATATATATATTTCAGTAGGATCACAAACATAATTATAATGTCTAAGAAAAGCAGTTAACTAATTATTGAAAAGAATTCTCAAATTATTCGTATTTTACCGATTTTTGCGCACGGAGATAAAATGTCCTGATAATCAGAATCAATATTATTAATAACCATCCAGATAACGGCCTGATGAGCATGCAGTTTAAGTGGCAGCCTACCGCTCTGAGTGATCTGGGATTGAATCCAGACTAGTCGAAAAATCCATGAATTTTTCAGGAGAAAGTCCGTTCTGTTTCTCACCATTCGGCCACTTCATTTATGTTCTAACCGAACTTATTATGAGTATAGAAATAAGGTCCTCGTAGTGCTCAATGAGCAGAAAAAAATAAAAACTAAAATTACTGTATTATTAACGCGTTTGTGAAGTTTTTCTGGTGTCTGTTTAACGCATGTTAGTGCTTTTTTTGCACTCTTGTGTAGCGTCATTTGAAAATTTCAGCTACTGACAAAGTTTTAGGTTTAGTTGAAAATTTTGTATTCTGTGAAATTTTGAAACTTTACCATTTTGCATTTCTCGACGTTTTAAGATCTGATTTCAAAAATTCAAAACAAAAAAATTAAGGAACAAAATTCTGTATATATTTATGTATATAAATGAATTAATTAATTCAAAATTAATTTTTAATTATTAGTCTTAACACAGGATAATGAAAGTCTAGCTTGTAAATTGAAGTTTATTACAGAAATTAAAAATCACACAAGTTTATTTGGAAATGCGTTATCTAATCTTTAATTTAAATAAATATTAAGAGAGAATTTTGCTAATTTAAGAACATGTCCAAAATTTCTCGCCGTTTCAAAATCGAATGCTCGTCCAACATCGACACAATTTATCATATAATTTAAATTAAAAGGTAAGCTCATGAGCCATTCTTTTCGGTCGATTGTTCAATTTAAATAAATTCACATAAGGAATTATTTTTGTAAAAATTAAATAAACGAATATTTTTTTTTATCGGGAATATTTTATCAATTATTGGCCGCCAGATAAGTCGAGGAATTTTTCTCAAATTTGAAATTAAAAAAGAATTCCTCAAAAGAACAATTTTATTATATTTTATTTAATTCATGTTTAAAAGTCGAAATACAAAATTCTTCTAATAATTTTGTTATTTCTTTCTTTTCTTTTTTTATAAATTATGTATAATTTCTTTGGCAGAACTATTTCTTGTTCAAAATAAAGTGACACTGACACATGACCATTCAAATTAATTACAGTATAAGTTAATATAGCGATTTTCGTGTTTTAGCTGATGTAGGTCAGTGATGAGCAACCTTTTCTTGCTGCGTGCTGCAAGTGAACTTCGTAAACTTCCAACGGTTCGCTTGCAGTTTTTCTTACGAAGTTTCAGGCTTTAAGCTTACTAAATACCAACATACTTCATAACTACTAATATGCTATGTACTAAAATAATATAAGCAAATGATATGCATATTAGTAATATATAGTTTGTGGATAATGAAGTTTAGTTAGAATGTTTTTCATCACGAATATCAGCGCAACTAGGGTTACATAATTTCATAAAACAGAGAAAAACATTTACGTTGCCAATGTCCAAGGGGCCGAATGAGACCTGTGGGTTGCTCACGGCTGATATACATGTTAAATTTACATTTACGATTCCCATTCTGAATGATTGTTCATAAATTCGTAACGCATTTTTTACAGTTTTCAATTACTATCTCATTCCCTGTAACGCTCCGTAACGCTGACGCATATACTCCAAAATCATTCTCCAAAATTACGTAAAGCATATCCTTTACCTCTCTTAATTATACTAAGTAATAATACACAGCACGGGTACCGAATGTTGTATTATTTTATTAATTACGGGTAGTGTATAATGTACAAAGAAGCGACTTAACAATACGGTTCACTATGCAACACTTCAGAAACAAAGATAAATTATTCTCTTACCCAAGTGTTGATAAGAGCATCTACTGAAGTTTCACTATTGCCTTCTTTACAATAATCTGGAACTTCTACACCAGTTGTATCCACATGTTCCTTATTAAACCATTCATAATCTTCTATTTCTTCTAAAATTTCTTCTATTTTTTCAACAAATTCCGTCACGTTTATGCAATGTGTTTATTGAGTTGATCTATTTTAATCATGTTTTTATTTTGTCTAAACAAATACTAACTTTGTATTTTGTAAATTTTGTTTTCATATTGAAAATGCCAAATGTGCCAAATACATTTATGATTCAATTTGCTAAGATCAATTTTAGAATCAATAAATTTCGACATTCAACTACATACAAAAGCTTTTTATAAATTAAATTTGTTTATTAATAGGTTTAAAANTAACCATTATATTTTTATTCCGTTTATTTATTTTTCGCATAAAAGATAAAAAGAAAATTTATATTTAAATTTGTATTTTGTATCAAAAATAACCATGATACATCAAAAGTTTTTTGTATGAGTAGAAAGACTGTTATATCTTTAAGAAAATAAAACAAAAACTAAAATCGAGGAACTTGATTTTATTAAAAGAGACATTATTTATGAAGTAAGAATGGTAAATTTGCATTTTTTTTTGTAATCTCTGCAAATTTGCAATATATACAGTATATATATATTTCAGTAGGATCACAAACATAATTATAATGTCTAAGAAAAGCAGTTAACTAATTATTGAAAAGAATTCTCAAATTATTCGTATTTTACCGATTTTTGCGCACGGAGATAAAATGTCCTGATAATCAAAATCAATATTATTAATAACCATTCAGATAACGGCCTGATGAGCATGCAGTTTAAGTGGCAGCCTACCGCTCTGAGTGATCTGGGATTGAATCCAGGCTAGTCGAAAAATCCATGAATTTTTCAGGAGAAAGTCCGTTCTGTTTCTCACCATTCGGCCACTTCATTTATGTTCTAACCGAACTTATTATGAGTATAGAAATAAGGTCCTCGTAGTGCTCAATGAGCAGAAAAAAATAAAAACTAAAATTACTGTATTATTAACGAGTTTGTGAAGTTTTTCTGGTGTCTGTTTAACGCATGTTAGTGCTTTTTTTGCACTCTTGTGTAGCGTCATTTGAAAATTTCAGCTACTGACAAAGTTTTAGGTTTAATTGAAAATTTTGTATTCTGTGAAATTTTGAAACTTTACCATTTTGCATTTCTCGACGTTTTAAGATCTGATTTCAAAAATTCAAAACAAAAAAATTAAGGAACAAAATTCTGTATATATTTATGTATATAAATGAATTAATTAATTCAAAATTAATTTTTAATTATTAGTCTTAACACAGGATAATGAAAGTCTAGCTTGTAAATTGAAGTTTATTACAGAAATTAAAAATCACACAAGTTTATTTGGAAATGCGTTATCTAATCTTTAATTTAAATAAATATTAAGAGAGAATTTTGCTAATTTAAGAACATGTCCAAAATTTCTCGCCGTTTCAAAATCGAATGCTCGTCCAACATCGACACAATTTATCATATAATTTAAATTAAAAGGTAAGCTCATGAGCCATTCTTTTCGGTCGATTGTTCAATTTAAATAAATTCACATAAGGAATTATTTTTGTAAAAATTAAATAAACGAATATTTTTTTTTATCGGGAATATTTTATCAATTATTGGCCGCCAGATAAGTCGAGGAATTTTTCTCAAATTTGAAATTAAAAAAGAATTCCTCAAAAGAACAATTTTATTATATTTTATTTAATTCATGTTTAAAAGTCGAAATACAAAATTCTTCTAATAATTTTGTTATTTCTTTCTTTTCTTTTTTTATAAATTATGTATAATTTCTTTGGCAGAACTATTTCTTGTTCAAAATAAAGTGACACTGACATATGACCATTCAAATTAATTACAGTATAAGTTAATATAGCGATTTTCGTGTTTTAGCTGATGTAGGTCAGTGATGAGCAACCTTTTCTTGCTGCGTGCTGCAAGTGAACTTCGTAAACTTCCAACGGTTCGCTTGCAGTTTTTCTTACGAAGTTTCAGGCTTTAAGCTTACTAAATACCAACATACTTCATAACTACTAATATGCTAAGTACTAAAATAATATAAGCAAATGATATGCATATTAGTAATATATAGTTTGTGGATAATGAAGTTTAGTTAGAATGTTTTTCATCACGAATATCAGCGCAACTAGGGTTACATAATTTCATAAAACAGAGAAAAACATTTACGTTGCCAATGTCCAAGGGGCCGAATGAGACCTGTGGGTTGCTCACGGCTGATATACATGTTAAATTTACATTTACGATTCCCATTCTGAATGATTGTTCATAAATTCGTAACGCATTTTTTACAGTTTTCAATTACTATCTCATTCCCTGTAACGCTCCGTAACGCTGACGCATATACTCCAAAATCATTCTCCAAAATTACGTAAAGCATATCCTTTACCTCTCTTAATTATACTAAGTAATAATACACAGCACGGGTACCGAATGTTGTATTATTTTATTAATTACGGGTAGTGTATAATGTACAAAGAAGTGACTTAACAATACGGTTCACTATGCAACACTTCAGAAACAAAGATAAATTATTCTCTTACCCAAGTGTTGATAAGAGCATCTACTGAAGTTTCACTATTGCCTTCTTTACAATAATCTGGAACTTCTACACCAGTTGTATCCACATGTTCCTTATTAAACCATTCATAATCTTCTATTTCTTCTAAAATTTCTTCTATTTTTTCAACAAATTCCGTCACGTTTATGCAATGTGTTTATTGAGTTGATCTATTTTAATCATGTTTTTATTTTGTCTAAACAAATACTAACTTTGTATTTTGTAAATTTTGTTTTCATATTGAAAATGCCAAATGTGCCAAATACATTTATGATTCAATTTGCTAAGATCAATTTTAGAATCAATAAATTTCGACATTCAACTACATACAAAAGCTTTTTATAAATTAAATTTGTTTATTAATAGGTTTAAAAAACTATTTTGACTATTTTTGTCTAAGCTTCTATCATTAATCTACAAAATGACGAATTTCATAATCTTGTGCGATACTTCTCTATTTTTATCATTCCATGGGATGCCTTTAATTAATTAATTTAAATATGCTCTAATGCTGAGTTAACAACTATGTTGCTGCTTCATGTACCACTACATACAAAAGCTTTTTATAAATTAAATTTGTTTATTAATAGGTTTAAAAAACTATTTTGACTATTTTTGTCTAAGCTTCTATCATTAATCTACAAAATGACGAATTTCATAATCTTGTGCGATACTTCTCTATTTTTATCATTCCATGGGATGCCTTTAATTAATTAATTTAAATATGCTCTAATGCTGAGTTAACAACTATGTTGCTGCTTCATGTACCACTCATTCTGTTGCATTTTTCCATAATAATTAGAATATTATAATAATTTTTTTAAAATTTTTAAAAAAATTATCATAAAAATCAAATCCCTTTAAAAAATATGAATGATTTATTGAGTATTAAAATATTTTATAGAAAACTGATATCATATAATTTAATATAAAATATCAAATTTGTATTACAGTAATTTAAAAATATAATTCATGTTTATCAATTTATTTGGAATAAAGATATAATAACACTCATGAAATTTTGCCCTTCCTTCCTTCCTTCGTTATCCTTCCTTCCTCATTTATATATACTGTAGTACATATGAGAAATTTGCAATCTTATAGTTACATAGAATAATGAAATCTTAAAAAGTAATGAAAACTAAGTAAATTTAATTTAATTTTAATATTTACGTATATTTTAAAAAATCTGAAATGAATAAANTCATGTAATTTATTACATTTAGCACAAAAACCATTCAAGAAAAAGTTTTCAATTCAAATGAAATGTTTCATTTTTTCGTCTTAAAAAATATTCCGGAATATCCAAACCAAATTTAAACTATTTTTTTTTTTTTTTGAAAACGTCAATAAGATTACGTAAGATCAGATAAGAATTACTGCTAATTATGATTCATATATTTTTCTTTCCAAATTATTAATCTGAAAAAGGTGATTTTTCAGATCAATAAACTACACAGAAGATTTCGTAAGAAACCATATTCTTAGAAAACTTCGCAGCAATATAACTTATGACTTGTGTAATTTGTCATAAGTTATTCTTTTACTTGTAGTTTGTTATCTATGATGTCATTCTTGACTGTTGGATGTAGAAATTTATTTGAATTCCTCTGCTATCAAAAAATGCGTAAATTAATAATGACGTTTGAGAAAAATTTCATCACTCAATTAGGAATTCTATTTACGTTGTATTAAAACTGGATATCAATGCTAATATTCTAAACGATAATGTCTACATCAGTAATGCGAACCTGTGATCCTTGCGACAATTTCTAAGTACCCACATTGAATGTTTAGAAGGTATCACGTTTAAAAAATTTTTTTAATAAAAATTAATTATATTTTATTATTTAGGGGAGATCGGGGCAACTTCGGCATGCGGGGCAAGTTTGTCAAGCGCTTTTTTTAAAAAACAAATTAAAAGGAGACTTTGGTTATAGGTTAGGCAGTTGAGTTTTATTAGTGGCTTGTTGAGTGTAGTGTTTTTATTGTTCTCCAACAAGCGTAGTTGAATTATCAAGCAAATTTTCATTTTCGTTCAATTCCATATAATATTTTTTTTCCATTTATATTGAATTGGCAGGTTTTGTTATAATTCCATGATAACGAAAGTTACTTTTCCTGTTAGAAGGATGTAACTTCAACTTATTCACGTGGCCAGATCGTGGCTTGGCATTCTGTTCTCAGGGTTGTACTTAATGTTTCGAAATCATGACTAGCGGGGTAAGATCGGCAACATAAAGCCACATTAGAAGCAAAGGATAAAAATCAAACAGATGATAAATGAAAACATGTTTGCATTTGTTATTCATGTATATATGTCTTTGAACTTGCATTTCGTTGTAATAATATTAAATGGGTGTTGGATTTGTATTTCTTTGTTTTAATAGTGAATTCCAACTTATACATTGTTAATAACATAATTTTATATACGTGCCTATCTTGCCCCATTACTGTTGCCCCTATACCAGGGGCAACTTTAATAAAAATAATTAAAATAATTACAACTTTACAAAAAGAGAGAAGTTGCCGATCTTGCCCCTATACCCGGGGCAACTTCGTCAATTTCTCTCTTCTTGTAAAGTTGTAATTATTTTAATTATTTTTATTTCCAAACTGATTTTAACCAGTTCTATAGTAAGGTAACATTCCAATAGACAATATGCAAAGCTTTTTTTTCAGTTTACAGCAGTATTTATTACACAAAATTTAAGTAAAGCTTAACATGCCGATCTTGCCCCGATCTCCCCTATTATTATTAGGGGCAGTCAAATGAAAACGAGACAGACTATATAACAAGTATGGCACGGAAGTTGGTAATGCAGGTAGGTGTGTATATAGAAGTGCCCTCTATTGGGAATCAGGAAGGAACAGCTTGAACGTTCACCGCTGTGCCATTTGTCTGTTACATGCTCGAAGTGAGGTCTGCGAGTCGTGTGTGCGTCCACCATCACTATGGAGGACCGCTGCTTGTTGACTTTCTGGAACACGGCGCCACAATTAACGCACATCGGTACATAGAAACTTTGCAAAAATTGAAGTCTGCCATCAAATCCAAACACCCAAGAATATTGACAGACAGCATCATTCTGTTGCAGGATAATGCCCACCCACATGTTACCAAGACTGTTTTGACTACGCTGCAGAAGTTTCGCTAGGAACTTCTGCAGCGTAGTCCATACACATCCTCCATACAGTCCCGATTTCTCCCCATGCGATTTCCATATTTTTGGAGCCCCGAAGAAAGACATTCGTGGCCGTCAATTTACTTCGGACGAAAAGGTGCACGCCTAGGTACAATCATGGTTCTATAGGCAACCGCAAATATTTTTCTATGAAGACATTGACCGACTTGTCTCATAGTGGAATAAATGTATTAACGGTTATGGCAATTACTTTTGAAATAATAAACAGTTTACTTACTTTTTTCCATCTGTCTCGTTTTCATTTGACTGCCCCTAATATATACTCCTTACAGAAAATCTTCTCTAGAAGGAGGGGTTACTACCTTTACAAAAAAATTATATTTTTTCCAAATCTGTATTAGAAAACAATTCATGTATCCTGTTTCCAGGAGAAATATAAACATTGCTACAAATTATAAAATAAATATTTGATACATTTCAAAACTTTGCATAAGTAATGTGAAAACGCAGTTCTGCAATAGAAAAGTTTTAAATATCAAATTAAAAAGATAAATAAAGTTTTCAAATAACAAAAATTTTTTACATTTTTTGTTATTTTTTAAGTATTCGAATTAAATATTTAGCCCGAAACTTAAAGTTAATAAATTTTGAATTACATTTTCACTCATCTTCAGAAAAAATTTTCCATCATTGGACTATAAAATATGAATGAATTAGTGTTTAGCACAATATTCTGCACAATAACAGTATGCAAGTACTCGTGAAATATCTATAGTGATGCCTCATGCTTAGAATTTAATTCACTCCAGGAGATCTTAGCAAATTTTTGTCAAATTAAGGTGTTTGAACTTCGAAGGGTTCGAAGTTAGAGTCGTTCGAAATACGAGGTACCACTGTACTCACAACATTAAATGAACTTATGCTTACAATACAGATGTTCTGCTTAGTAATGATGAGACTTCAGAAGCTGTGTACACATTATACAACGTGCTCTCAAGGAAAATTCAGTCGCAGTACAAACATCATCCGAACAACATGGCCAGGCTTTACATGGGTTTTATTTGTCATTAACAAAGAAATGTTGCAGTTTCTTTCCTCAACGTGTACTGTACATTATACCTACAAATGATATATAGGGTCCTAAAATAAAGTATTAGTGAAACAATCTATAAATCCTTAAATCTATTCATGTATACCGGGTATCTTTTATATAAAATAGTATTAAATACTTAAACATTACTGTAATAGTAATTGCAGTAGAGTGTTTAAGTCCTTTACAAAGCCGATGTTATATCGTTGCAAAAGTTTAAAATTTTTTCCTGTAACCTCTGACCTCTTCCCCACTCATTTAAGCCAAATCTCTCAGATCTTGGAGTCTAGATAAAACAGTGGGTATGCCCATTGTATAATTATATATTGATACTCTGTTATGGAAAGAAAAAGTTCTTTATCTTACTATATTGCAATAAATAAATAAATAAATTTTTAAATATTCAAATATAACTACAGGTAGTTTTACTAAAAAAGTTTGTTTTTTAAATACGACCCGTTTAAACCAATATTAAAAGACAAAAAATATCATGAAAACATTTTTTTTTATTTTAAAATACTTTTATATTGTTTAGTTTAATTCCTATTCATTTACAATTATCAACGTAATCATACCAATTAAAGTTTTTAATCCATGAATTCCCTGTTCAAAGAATTTTCCTAGAATTTTCCAAAGATTTTGAATTCTTGGAAAATCTAGAGTCTCGGGAAAAATAGCTCGATACTCCAAACTTTTCTATTTCTGGTGTGTAAGCTTAATTTTATAAAATTGCAGAATTTATTATTATCATTATTCTTTTTAATTTCAGTAAAATGAGTATTGTATCAAAGATACTGATTAAACATATCAAGAACTAATGAAACTAACGACTGCAATTAATATAATATTATTCGTTACTTCATAGATCGATTTGTGTTTCTTCTAAATATAACACTATAATAGCATTATATTAATATGACTAAAAACCAAGTGCCAGAATCTGAAAGTCTAAACTATAAACATTGCCATACTAATAGACATATTCATTTATATATATTTAATATATATAATACATAATTAGTACATATATTTATATATTATATATTTATTATATTGACCCCTTCTGAGTCAGTTCGTTCACATTATTATCTTTCTTATTAAGCAATTCGATAGTTAAATGCTTCAATTTTTTGTGTGCTTTTTAGCTTTGAAAGCATGTAAAAATTATTTTATGCAAGGAAATTTTCGATAAATAATCGTTTTGTAAATGATTTTGTCACATTAACTTTACAGAGATTTATTTTCATACCTGATATATAATTTACACAAATAAATTTTTCAAAATATCATTATAAATATTCTTACAAAATGAATAAAAATTTGCGAAATTGGGACAAATACATTCCTTTTTATTTAAATATAAAAATTAAATATTTACATTATTTCTATAGCTACTCATTTATGAAAGAAATGTAATTAAAAACTTCCTTTTAATGTTTTCCTTCTCTTTATTGTGAAATTGCAGAGAGTTTTGTCAATTGTCAAATGAAAATTTTCTAGATTTATCTAAAAATTTTTATATTATTTTTTAACATGCAAATGTTAAAATAAAAATATATATTTTGTAAATATTTAATATAACTATATTTTATATTATTTAAAAATTTCAAAGAACAATAAAAAAAACGGTTTTATGAAATAATAATTTTTATTTTATTTTAAAGACAAAATAATTTTCATTTCAAGTGCATATAAATAAAAATTTGAATTTTTAAAATGTATTAATATTTTTTATTCGATTCATTTATTTTTAAATTACATATAATTGTCATGCATTTAATTAAAATTTTTATGATAATTTTATTAGTTTAAAAAATTACACATTTACATTTATTATTTACTTTTTTAAAAATCTTTTCTGTTAGAAAAATTCAAAATAATCAAATATTTTTAATATTTTAAATTAATATATTAATGCATATAGCATATATACATAGCCTTCAGCCTTTCAGAAGTAGAAGCACTTACTTTTTGAAGTCCCAGTAAATTACAGAACAAAAAAATTATGAAAAAAGTGTATTTTACTTTTTAAAGAATAAAATTGACAAAATAAAGGCGTTTTTCTTTCATATACAAAAGTATATGAAGATATGTATGTCTTTGAGGCATGTATAGATGTGAGTCCTGATTGAAAGGGACTTGCTGGTCCCATGTGAAAGAATCTATACATTCATAAGACAATGTAAATCTGTATATCTGATTTTTATTTTAAATATTTAAAAGTTATTTTATGATAAAAAATAAATAAATAATTCTGAAAGATACTTTTGTTTATTCACATTCATTTTATTTACAAATACTTATAAATATAAAAACAAACAAATGAATCTCTTAATGATCCTTTGGTAGAATTAATGTAAATATTTATTTAAATTTAAAAATCTTATTGAAATAAATAGGTCAGCTAAGTAAAATTTATAAAATATCAACATAATTGCATGGCAAGAAGAAAATATTGTAAAATGTTTTTATTGTAGACATCCAAAATTGTTAATAATGTAAACATTGTATTCAATTTAAATACTTAATACTATCTTATTTAATTAATTACTTATTTTTCATTATTTTCACACATAAGCAATGCTTCATACTGACCAAATCCCAGCAATAGAACAATAATAATAATATTATAAATATTTTTTGTTTATAAATTGTAATTTTTATTCACATATGTATACTTTATTAAATGCAAAATAATATAAACTAATATTGTATTACTTTTTTAAAGTTAAAATATTATTAATAAATGTTTTTGCAATTTAACAATTTTACTGCTAAAAGATGGCACTAAATGTATTAGTCATTACTTCTTAATAGAACATTTAAACGAATTTATGCTATTATATTTTAATATAATTACATGAAATGTTTTATATAAAAATGTTAAATTATTTTATATTTGTTAAAATAACAAATTAGTTTCATTTAAATAGTATTACAAAATAACAAAAATAATTCATAAATATTACATAATTTGGAAAATAAATAACTATTGTTTTATAATTAAAATAAATTTTTTAATTGCACAAAGTTAAATTTGAACATTTTTGTACTTGTTTTTACTTTATTATGATATTTAATCTTTTTATTAAGGAATTATTATTCCTATACACTTTCTTATGAAATATTTTATTTCTTTTATAAACATTTATATGTTTCCTTATGACAAATAGGTGAGAAACACTTATTTACTTAGAAAAATACTTCATAAATTATTCTATTTTATTTATTTATTTACTACTATTTATCATATAATTTAAATTTAATAGCACTCTAAATCGCTACAAATTGTTTATCTTAAATAAATAAATAAACAAATTACAGTAATCAACTTATTTTTGAATAAAACTTTTAATTTAAAAATTCAATTTTCTTTTTAAATTATACATTTAATATACAGTAGGCCCCCTATAACACTGTTGATAATTCCGTGTTATATGAATTTCATGTTGTACGAGTCACTTAAATTTTACAAATACGTATGCCGGGCTGTGAACAGCTTAGGTATTTGTAAAATCTAAGTGACTCATACAACATGGAATTCATATAACACGGAATTATCAATAGTGTTATAGGGGTCTACTGTATATGTTTTACACAGATATATTATATTATATTATAATAGTAATTATTATATAAAATAAAGTATTTTCATTAATTTCTTGTATGTAAAAGCTTTATTGAAAAATTATGAAAATCGACATATTTTAATAGTTATCACTATTAATAGTTTACTTAAAATGTTTTATTATAAGTTATTTTATAAAATAATCGATGATTTTATTCATTTACATTAAATTATTGTAATGTAAATGAATTAATCTTTTATATATAAAATCGTGGCCAAGTATATAAGATATTTAAAGTTACTTTATAGAGCACGAAATGAAACTCTGTTTAGAGCTTAATTTTTCATTGCTCTAGTGGTTTTTGAGTTCATATTAGCACCTACACTATTAACTTTTTGACCCTGACACGTTGATTCTTAGCTTCAACATATTTTTTTTAAAATAAATTACAATTTGTAATGATGAAATTGCATTTTATTTATTCATTGAATGGTAAACTTAGAATTAAAACCATAAAATGTACTAAAATAAAGTTTCACAGAGGATTTTAAACGAATAACTCCTTGCAAATAATAAAATACTAGTTTAAAAAGATTGATTTTCAAATTATATAGCTTTTAAATGAACATAAAACTTCATGAAAGCTGAGGAATTTTAATTCTGAATGGATATCAACAAAATTGCTGAAGGATTAATGAGAGACTGTTGAATAACTACGTAAAAATTGCTGCGTAGAATAATCAAATGATATAGTTCACTGTATAATTGTAATGAAAGACCGTTGAAAAGAACTAATAAAAGGAAAGTGAATGAATTATTTTACTCCATTTAATTAGTAATTAAGAAATTTACTGAAAAAATCTTGTGTTGACATTGCAGCAACCTTTTGATTTTGAATTAATGAAGGAGTATTGAATTGAATTGTTACAATAATAACACAAGATTTTTTAAGTAAATTTCTTCATTTAATTATAAATTAAACATGGTAAAATAATTTTTTTAACAAAAAAATAATAATAGTAATACAGAAAATAACTTTCTAAAAATAATTATAATTATTGTTATTCTATTAAGAAAATTAGTAATAATAATAATTGAGCTACAATTTTCAAATTGCAGACCTATACATTCCCACTGTCGTTCGTCTGTCTGTCTTTTGTTAATCTCGAAAACGGAGTTAGATAAAAATCGAAACCAGATATGGGAAGTTTAGGAGCCGATGGCCTCAATTAACTATATACAAACTTTCGATACAGAACGGAAGTTACGTGATTTCAATTCAAAAATATTATCCTACTGTACAGAGCGATAAATTTGGTATAGACTTTATCCTTACGATAAACTGAGATCAATAATATATCACTCGATCCTCTAAGGTATTCACGTGATCTTACATTTCCTGTGATAAAGCCACGTGAAAAATGAACTCATCATAGAGAAAAAGTAATTTCAGTTTCAGATTCAGCGTAAAAAGTTATATTTATCTTTAAATTAAAATCTGATAAAAAAATGCACCCCTGCATTGTGGCAATGTCACAACAATCTAGTTATTATTATTATTATTAGGGCCTATTATTATTATTGCTGTTGTAAAAGTTTATTCTCTAGTTAAAAGCAAATAAATAGAATATTTCGTAAGATATTTGATTCGCAGCATTTAAAATATAATAATATAATTTTAATATAAATAATTATACACTATTAATAAAATATACATTATTTATAATCATTTCTAAGATTAGGAAAAAGTAAGTAATATAATTTATAATAATTTTACATCCATTAGTGCTATGTTCTATAAAAAGCTAACGAAAAAATTAATTTTCTTCTGACTATTCATAGTATGACTCCTTTCTCTGAAAGAATATACAATATTTCCAATTTGTTCTATTTATAAAACCTAATAAGGAAAAATTTCGTTAGAAAAAGTTGTTAAGCTTCTTAATATCTTTAACTAAGATAGGAAAAGTTGTTAAGCTTCATAATAAGGAAATTTTTCCTTATTAGGTTCTATCGAAAAAAAAACGTGATCTAAGAGGATGGAAAGGATGTTGCAACATCTCTATAATGCATCTCATATTATTTATACAAAAAGGCCTATATTATCAGAAAACCTATATATATTCCTTTATAATTATTTAAATTATATCATAAATAAATTTTTTATGATTAACTTTAATGAAGTGTTCTTACAAAATATATTTCTCAATTTTATTTTTTATAGAAAGAATAATTTAGATAACATATAAAATAATAATAATAATAAAAATAAATGTGTTGAAGTTTAATAAATACTTAAAACTACATTAAAATTAATTAAATTGATTTAAAATATTTTATTATGTCTATTATTATAATTGTTATTAGTTTTTAATTAATATAAAGTAAAAGAATTAAAATATATATTTTGAAATAGCAAATTTATATTGCAATAAAGTGTTTATGGTGTATATATGTAGTTAAAGAAAATCATCGAGTAATTACAAGTGTTGAAAATAATTTTTACTGATTATTCTAAAATTAATCATCATGATCATTACAAATTAACGTAGATGTCATAGAGAAAATTAATCCCGTTTGATGTGCTAGAGAAAAATAGTAACACAAAAGTACCTACACCAAGGAGAAAAATTGAGAAATTTTGGGACAATGATGTAATTTAGTTGAAGAATAAAATTGTGACACGAAAAAAATTAAATTCAAGTTATAGACGCATGATATTATAAGAAATAATTGCATGATTTTATAATAAAATAGATTATAAAAACGTAATAATTAGCACTTTCAAGGATAAACACCATAATTAATTGACACTCGAGAACCTGAAACGTTATGGATTGTAATAAAAAACAGTAAACGCAATATAAAATATATATTATAAACTTACTAATTATTTAATCAAGGTAATACAAACATTAATTAGTTAAAAAACGTTTAATTCTTACTGTTTATAATGACGATCTTCATAGAGTTGGTGGAATGAAAAATTTGTATGATGTTTGTTGGTTTATTATAATTTTTTAGAATTATGCTAATTTTTAAAAATGAATTGACGTAGATAAACAAACCTCAAAAACCAACCGCAATATTTATTAGAAATGCATGATTAAATGCATTTTTTTCTATTCGTTTAGTCATTGCATTTTATAGAACAACTTGAATTTCAGTGGGGAATTTTTATGGGAAATTTTTATAACATATAATTAAAATTCTGGAAAGTTACTTCTAAAAAAAAGTACTTTTTTTCAGATAAATTTATCGTTAAAACTATGTACAGTATATAAATTATTTTTATAAATATATTAAGAATTA
>NW_019384777.1:23858-25550 GCF_000671375.1 Centruroides sculpturatus
GTAATATAAAATTATAAAAACGCACCTATAAATTTTATATTAAAAAATAAAATGAATAAAATAATTTTATTATTGAATTTAAGATTAATATTTTACCATTTAATACAAAACTGACAAAAAATGAGAAATTTTTTAACGTTGCAATAGATTTTTAATTTAAATGTTATCTATGTTAATTTTAATTTTTTAAAAATAAATAATAAAATTTAAATTATAAAGATAAAAAATTCAGCTCAAAATAAAAAAAATAATTTATTTTCTTAAAATTTTGTTCATAATTTTGATTTACAACAGAATATTTTGCTTATATTTAAACACAAATTTTTTAAATTTTGAATTTTTTAAAATTTAATTTAAACACTTACTTTTTTTTTAAAGTAGTAAATGCTGTTTTAGGGTCAAATTGAATTTTATAAAGGTTCAAAATTTTCAAGTAAAAAGAGAATAGATTAAGTTTATTTAAAAATAAATTATATTATAAATGTGAACGATTGTGATAAAGTATTACTCAAGGTTCCATAAGGTTATTGTACTGTAGAAGTTACATTGTTTTCTGACCATGACCATTCTACAATCGAGAGTGAAATAATATTTACGTGTACTTTTTACTGTCGATAAAACCATAATTAGGCCACTGACCTAATTTCTGTTTCAATTTTTATGTTCGTTTTGTACTGTTGTAGCCTTGTTTTTTTATATAGAAAGAATGTTATATAATTACTAATTTTAACAAAAATTTAACTATAACTTAGTATAGTAATCAGATGGAAAAGGATAATACTGACATTTCAATGTAACTAAAATCAGAAAATTAAAATATATATAAATTATATACTTTTATTTGTAAATATTTATAAAAATAAAAAAAAATGGAAATAAATAAATTTTTAAAATATATATTTTTTAATTATATTCTTCCATAAATTTTAAAAATTAAATAATGCATTTGACTTACTCATGATTTAAAAATAATTTTAAAGTTTTGAATAATTTTTTTACGA
The DNA here is from genome assembly GCF_000671375.1 of Centruroides sculpturatus. NCBI lineage: Eukaryota > Metazoa > Arthropoda > Arachnida > Scorpiones > Buthidae > Centruroides > Centruroides sculpturatus. The sequence continues at coordinate 24,860 of NW_019384777.1, forward strand.
TATTAAAATGTGACGAGATTCTGTTCTTTACAATTTTTTAGAATCTTTTTTATAAATTAAATCATCGGTAATTGGTCATTAAAATATGACGTTCTCATTGGGGAGGAGGGATATATAAAAATTTTGTGACAGATTGTGACAGGGGGTAGGAAAGTGTCAGTAGAATGATAATGTCCTAAAGATTCTCTAAAATTTTCCTGTTTGAAATAATTTTTTAACCAAAATCATTATGTAGAAGTATTTTTAACTATAATCACATAGCAAATTTGCTTATTTAATCGTTTCATTTTAGTAGAAGTACTGTACTAAATACGCTCTAGTACAACTTTAATATGAAAGGATAATGGCAACAATTTAACCTTTAAAACAAAGATACCACTGAAATGTAGGGGAGACCGGGGCAAGATCGGCATGTTAAGCTTTACTTAAATTTTGTGTAATAAATACTGCTGTAAACTGAAAAAAAAGCTTTGCATATTGTTTATTGGAATGTTTTCTTACTATAGAACTGGTTAAAATCAGTTTGGAAATAAAAATAATTAAAATAATTACAACTTTACAAGAAGAGAGAAATTGACGAAGTTGCCCCGGGTATAGGGGCAAGATCGGCAACTTCTCTCTTTTTGTAAAGTTGTAATTATTTTAATTATTTTTATTAAAGTTGCCCCTGGTATAGGGGCAACAGTAATGG
>NW_019384777.1:26613-31819 GCF_000671375.1 Centruroides sculpturatus
ATAATTTTTAATATAAAATTCAAATTTAAAGATTTTAAAAAGATTTATTTGAAAAAAAAATTATTTAATTATTGAAGTTCAAATTGAAAAAACAAAACAAACGAAATAAAATTCAAGGTTAATTGTTTTCATTTCTAAATTTGTGTTTTTAGTAATGTATTTTATTACTTTTAAACACGACGAATGTCTAATTATTGCTTATGTAAGTACATTTCAAACACCATTACTTGAAAAATTCCTTTTAACGATAATAGTTTCATCATTTAAAATTATTTTAAATTACGTCTCAATGACTTTTTTTATTTATTATATAAAAATGGGACAAATATTTCAAAAATAAAGTGTTGGTTACAACTAATTAACTTTGCGTGAGAAATGTTCATAAAATCCAAGGTATCAAAACTATTACTATTATTAGGCCTACATTAAGTGTAACGAAAAATTACTAAACAGACAATTAAATAATTTGATTTATTTTATATTATATGAAATAACATGAAAATAAATAAACAGATAGAAAATGGAAAAGTTTTTTATTGATTATTTCTGTTTTCAAAAATCGTAAGAAAAGATTTTTTTAAATCACAAAAAATATCAAAAGTAAAACATTTTTCATACAGACCAAAGGAACCATTATTCTTGCCAAACTTATAATGGTTTGTTCGATTGAATAGCACAAAATTGTTGTTTCAAGTTTACAATAAAACATTTATTTATTTATTTATTTATTTAGTCTATATTTTCCAATTTTATTCTTATGGATGCAATCACTAAACGTAATTCATTCTATCAAAACTGATTATATTTATTCGAAAATCGAATTTTATTTTGGATATTTAGTTACAAATTGTTTTTCTTCCATAAATTAACTGAATAATCTATCCAAAAATCAATGTAATGTTTGAAGTATTTCAGAGTATGATACATTTAAAGTGGGACTTTAAACTGATCAATTAATTTGTGGAGAAAGCAATTGCAATATTTGCGGAGAAAATGTAGCAACTGTAGTAAATTAATTAAATATATTTAAAATTTTTAAGTTTCGTAAATCTCTCTTTTTTTTTTATATTATATTTTTATAAGCGTTTCTATAGGTTTGCTCTTTGTTCGTTATTCGTAAAATTTTGTATATATTTATTTTTAACCATTTTATATTATTTTTATATCTTATTCTAAAAAAGGAATCATATTCGATCAAATAATAAATATTTATATTCAGTTTTTGATGAGGATTATCATTTCTAATAATGTTCATAAAAGTCATGATTTCTTTTTGGTAATTTTCCTTCCTGGAATTATTTTCGTAAAGATATTGAATTTTTTCAAAATAGTTTTGAATTTTGCTTGTGTCTGATATATTCCTTATAGAATATAAATGATTGCAGCAGGGAAAAGACAATAAAAGGACAAGCCTGTATTCAGAAGACCCTGGTCTAATCTGACTGGACTCAGTAGCTTACATGAATGGGTTGATCCAGATATTCATTATTGGTCGCCTGATTTAGGTACTAGTGAAATCCATGATAGGTATGAAAAAAAAAATCATCTTAATTGTTACGACAGGAAGAGCTGTAAAAAATTTGAATTAAGTTAAAACTATTTTTACAAAATTGATAATAATTATGTTATCATTGATATATTAGGTCTTTCTACGTTAATTTTGTCAACCTTCAAGCTTTACTTTTTCCAATTTTGTTAAAACTCCACAGTAAGACAGCTTAGGGTCATAAATATATGCAAAATATTACATTTAAATGTCTTGTGGTACCCGAGATAGAGAGTTTCATTTACGGGTCATTCCATTCTTCTCTAAACGCGCGTGTACAAATAGCCAACTTTGTCTTCTCATTGTGCGTCATTAAAGTATGGATACCTTTACAAATTTGGTAAATTGGGACAAATTTTTTCTGTGAATTTGGCTGTTAGTCATATTTTTCAATTTAACATAACTACAGTTTTTGAAAAACTGGAATCGTTTTTATAACATCCTCCTAAAGTAAACCATCTAACGCCTAAAGTAAACACATGCCTATCTCTATTGTTTGCCTGTTAATTATTCATGTAGGTGTCATCACTTACATAAAGTAATAAGTCTTGATTTTTCCAATTTGCAGAGATATGCTTAAGTAAATATTTTCTACCCGTTAACAAATTTTTATGTGATTGGATTCAAAATTAAATATTTTTATTATAAACGTATTCTTTTCCCATTTTAAAACAATATAATGTGGTATATTAATATTCTTTATAATTTTTTCCAGAATAAAAATGAAATTGAACTGATTTAGACTAAATACGCAATGGTAATAGTTCTATATATATAGGCATATATACTTTGCTTTCTGCAAGGACACTTTAATCAAATATTTTATAGCAGAAAACATAGAGAGTCAGACAAGATTATCAATCTTTACACACAAATTTAATTAAAATCTATCTGAATTATAACTTTTTAAATACATATCCAATCATTCTTTATTACAAATATGGCGCTAAAACTGATTATTCAGTTATTTTCTTTGTAAAATAAATATTAGTCACAGATTTTAATTAATTAAAAATAGGCCCTATAAATAACTGAAAAACAAATAAAATATAATTTGGAACGTGTAAAAGAGGGTAGATCTCGCTTATGCTTCATTTTATTCCTGTAAGACGATTCCAAATCACTGCTGTGTTTGTATTCAAAGTTATTCCTATGCTGTATATAAATATAATTATTTTCAGTATGGAGCCAAGATAATTAAAATAACTTTTTCAATTCACAAATGTACAATTTTTATAATTTTAAACTGTATATAGATTTTATTGCAAACTTAATTTCTCCTGTTATGAGAGATCTTAACTACTATAAGAGTGAATCAGCATTGGAAAAGAGACTTTCACTCTTCTCCACTGTTGAAAAAGGGTGATTATTCGTAGTATAAGACGAAGTCTTCCATTTCCTTTATAATTCGAATAGCACTAATAAATTACTTTTCAATTGTTTTAAGAAAAGTAATTGTATAAATAATTGCATTATTTTATTGCAATGAAAAAGTAGCACACTAATTTATACGGTAAAGATATAAATATTGCAGAATTCATAGTAGATAATAACAATAATTTGCAAAAACAAAATAATATATATTTATTTTTATATACTTAGAAACCAATAGCTAGCCTTATAATTTGTGCTTTTTATATAGATTCTATTGAATTTTCCTATAAAAATTTAATGTAACTGACGTAAAAATATCAAACTTTAAGGTCCAATAAGTAATGACACCATAATTAAAAATTGTTTCAAATTTTAGTAGTAGTTGTATAAAATAACTGTAATTATGTTCCAACTACTGTTGTTGGTTAAGTATAGTAGCTAATTAATAATAGTGTTAGAGTATGTTGTTACAATAGCATAAAAATAGTATATGGTTGAGTTATCTTCTAAAAATATTTCTAGACTAAAGTAAAAAATTTATTTTTTACATTAATTTGGAAGAAAATATATTGACTAATTTAATACTAGGAATACTGCCATAATTGTTCTAATTTATACTAAATTTGGATTTATTCTAAGTAATTTCTTCAGGATCGGCTAATAGTTTAAATTTATTTGAAAAAAATAATAAAAAGAGCAAATATTTATTGTGACATCGTCACAATTCTGAATTTTTAACCATGTTTAATTTATTTTATTTAAAATATAAACTCTATATTCCAAATTAGTAGAGTCTTGTCCCTGTACATCGTACTTTTCCTGTTAGAACGGAATCAAGCCAGTCATCTATCTAATTCTTTAGGGGAAGTTTTGAATTAAAATAATATGACTTCCGGCTTTCATTGTAAGTTTACATTTAATCGGGCCTGCTGTCCGTAAGCTTTCCATATATGGTTTCAACTTTCGTCTATGTATCTCTGTTCTCCATATTAAGGAAAGACAGAGACTGACGGACGAACGAGCGACAGTGGAATTTATAGGTCTACAATTTTTTTCAAATTGCAGCCCAGTAAATAATTAATGAAAATTTAAACATTTAAACATTAACAAAACTTTAAATATATTTAGCCAATTTCTTATACTGCAATTATTTTATCTCCTATACATTAATTGATCCATTTAGTTCTCCGGAAAAACTTTCAAAGTGGGTCTTCAAATTGATCAGATTACCTTCAAAGTATCATCAAAATAGAATTTGAAATGAACCAATTAATTTATGGAAGAAAAATACTTGAAATAGGAAAAAATAATTAAATATAGTATTGGATTTCAGTCTGGATATTTAGTTAATTCTTTCTACTATAATTATTTTTCTTCTATAAATTAAGTGATTGGTTTAAAATCTCATGTTAATTGTACTTTGAAAATCGTCGTTGAATGTCATTTAGAAGAGCATTCAAATATTATTTACAATAATTAATTTTTGTAATAGGAAAAAAGATAACTATAGTAAAAGACAATAACTAAATATCTTAATTAAAAAATATCAACTTCAGGCGAATAAAACCAAATTAGTGATGATTACTTCAATAAAATGTAAATAAAAAATAGTAATAGATCAAAATTTAAAACAGAATATAAAAAATTATTATTTCGTTATTAAATTAGCGTTATTTCATATAACATAAATCACATTCTTTAATTGTTTATTATTATTAAAATTTATTATAATGAGAAATTTCTAAATATTACATTTTAAATTATTGCAATATTTTATACTTTCAACCTTGAAATGTTATGATAATGAATAGTTCTGATTCAAAATTAAATCACCAGCATAATAAACGTTCTATTCTTTGAATTTCCTTTACATTGTTTATCATTAAGTTATATAATACATTTCAATAATGCTTGTAGCGTGCTTTAAAGCAATTCGAAATAAAAAAAAAATTATCGTTATTAAGGGTAATGTGTCATATAATGATTATTTTATAACAGCGCTGTCCAACTTATCATAGCCCGCGGGCCATATTTTCTTCACCAAACATTTCGGGGGCCAAGAAGGTTGCTGCTGTATTCAGCCAGGTTAAGTGAAGTTACGCAAACTAAATAGTACCTACTTTAAATTCATATTAGATTTAAATTTTCATATAGTAAAATAATTTTAATATTAATAATAATAATTTAGTAACATAAATTTATTCATAGTAAAATGTACTCGGGGGCCGTAAAAATTATTTGGCGGGCCGTATACGGCCCGCGGGCTGCCAGTTGGACAGCCCTGAC